>NC_040090.1:21375000-21465000 GCF_003369695.1 Bos indicus x Bos taurus | reverse complement strand
CTGACAAATTAGTGCTGTTTAAAAACTCTCCTTAGCATGATTTATTTAAATAAGCACATTTGTGAAGAAATAGCATCTAGATGTTTTTTATTGTTGGCTACTGTCATTAAAACCTGAAAGAGTTTACTCCACATCCCATACAATATCTTAAGAGATTTATTTCAATTTTTTAAAAAGCTGTTATATTTTTTGTTCCCATCAAAGCATTGGTATTAAATTTGAAAACCACATACAGAGCATATAGTTTTATAAACTGTGATTGTTCATCTCCAGTGTGGTGCTTCATCTATTTTTAAAAGTTCTTAATTTAGAAAAAAAATGGTTAAAGAATCAGCAATGTGTAGGTTAACAGAATAGACTTAAAATATAAATTAAACCCAAGTCTTATTCATGTGAATAATTTTCCTAAAATTGCATTGTGTTTTCTGTAATACACCAACCCAGAGAGAGATTTTATCATCCATCTGAATTTTTTAAAAATCACCATGGAAGTATGGGAAAAATAAACATTTTTCTGATATATTAATAGTAACTAAAACTCATCCTTATTGCAGTTCAAGTTATAGATATACTTGTGGCCTTATTTTTCATGTAGTTCCTTCATTAATATAAGATGTATATATATATAGTTTCAGAGTTTTAGAATAGAGTGTGAGTATTACTAAATCCCTTTAACTGACATAAGTTTGAGAATTTTTTTTGACTAGAAGTAAGAAATATGTTCCGAATTTTATTTTTTCCATAGCTTTTCAGATAGTTTTTGCCTCACTATTTTTAAATATAATCAATTATTCTTTGTGTGAGGTATTAATATTTAATTACAAATTCTAGTTAATGTTGAAAGAAATTGTAAGACATTTAAGATAGACTGTTAAAATATACAAGTCAGTTAATAGATTTAGGATATAAACACATAAATATTAGTGTTACTTAAAAATAAATTTATAATGGTAACTTGAAGATGCTTGTAATTTTTTCATATGCTTATAATATGTTTTATAATTTACAGATATTTAATTGGGTAATGATTTGATGTGTTAACTTAAACTGATTTAGAGCAAATAATATCCCTTTAGGGCATAAGTTAGAATGAAAGACAGAAGAAAAAATACCACTCCTTGATAAATTTTTAAAGGAAAAACATTTTTTCATCATCATTTGTTAAACTGTGAAACTTGTCAGTATTGAACTTTAGGAACCATTTGATGATCTTTTCCCACATATCATGCTTTCGTTTACTTTCAGTACCTTGAGAAATTTTTGTGCACTTCTATTAAGGGAATCAAACAGAAATGTACAAATATGTCTATTTCATTTCATTCAGATCTTTAAAACTTAGAGAATTAGCCCTGCATTACAGTTATAAAATCACTTTGCTCCATTATTTCATTTTGGAGCATAATTTTACATATACCAAAAGAATGTTCCTAAAGTATACCTGCAGACCCTGGCTGAAATGACCTCAAACTTCAGAGTTTCTACTTGAACCAGAGTGACTTCTTCCTGCTACAGTGAAAACTTGAGGCAGGATTTAGCCAGTTTGATATATCAGGTTGTTGGTTCTTCTACATTTCAATGATCTTTCAGACCTCCTTGTAAAAAGATTTAACTTCAATGGTAAAGTTAAGTGGTGGGGGAAAAATCCTCCACGTATAAAAGCAAATGAGTTTTTAAAGAACAGAAAACAATCTCCATGAAAATTAAACTTAGCTCTTGTTAACATTTCCATTAAAACATGCATTTTGATTAAACCAAACAAACAAACACCAAAAAAATCCCTAGAAGTAGGCATAATCATTTATCTATATACTCACAAATATTTTGCTCTTTTCTGATCATCTGTATTTTTTCTTGCTTTATTTGCTTCATGTCCTTTAACTTTTTCCCCTCGTTATTCATGGAAAGGTTTTCTATCTAAGACTAAATTGATTCTTTACTTACTTCTTATCTGTGAAGTCACTTCAGCAGAGAGTTATTACTCTTTGGAGTTAGGTCCTCATCTCTAATCTGTATCCCTTAGCTAGAGCGCTCCGTCTGGTGCTGCCCTATCACTGCCCTAAGGCATGTAGAGAGAGGGTTCTTGCTTTGCCCAGCCTGCTCACTGAGCTCCCTTTGAAACTGGTGAGGAAGGAGGTCTGTGAAGGGGAGAGATAGATGTACTGGGTGACTATTTGAAACCAGTGTAATTTGCAAATTTGCCACCAACTTTTAAGTGAGAATTGGGGTAGAGGTTTCCAGGGTTAACATGCTTTCAGAAATCAAAAGGAAAATGGAAGTTTTCATTTCATTACTGAGGGCTCTGATACAAAAGGATTTTTTTCTAAATTTTACCAAGATTTCAACAATTAATCTAGGTACTTTTATTAAAATAGTCATAATATTGCCATGTTATATATATTTATATGTATAAACATGCACACTCAAATACACATGCACACACGCACACAATAGCACTTTTGAAATAATACTACATATCACCTGGCTTTTAATTTAAGTTTGGAGCAAGTGAAATATACACCACCTAGGAGGGCGTACCTTTGACCATGAGGAGTGCAGAAAATCACTATACCACTACAATTGATACTTCTCATTTGTTATGAAAAATTTTTATACTGTCAGTATAGAGAAAGCCACATTTCATTTTGCCAATCAAAACCGTACTACCTAACTGCTTTTGTATAAAAGCTAACACAACTTGTCAAAAATAGCCCTCACTATACATGGAACTGGTAAAAGCAGTTAAGAACAGTTTGGCAAAGATAAACCATAAAGTTAATTTTTGTATTATTTTCTTTTCATTCACATTCCAACCAGGTAGGTTTTGTCAGATACCTATAGTAAAGGAGAACTTGTTCATGCGTGCAGAACAAAATAAAATAAGATTAGAAGCTCCAGGAAATCAGCCTACTTCAAAAAACCATTAACGTGTACCTATCCCTCAAGCTTTACAAATGTGTTAATTGTCGTATTTCAGTCATGTAAATATGTTTCAGCGTAAAGTAACCAAGATTTCCTGTTGTATAAGTACTGCTATCCGGGGATGTGGGGGTAGGGAGGGATGAACAAGGACTAAATAACAGACTGTAATGAAACCTGCCTTTGGGCAGCACATGCCTCAGTTCTGAATGCCCAGAAATACTTCGCAGACGCTCCAGGCTGCCTAGCAATGGGGATTTCTAATTCTGGCTAGCTTGACAAAGTAAATACAACTATTGAACATAAGGCAGTTCCTAATAAAAAACAACAATTCCCCCTTGTAAACACCTACATTTGGCCCCATTAAAAATTCTTTCTTCATACCCAGAAACTCACAGACCCTTAAACGTGGGGGTCTCAAAGTAACTAAAGAGCAGTTGGGAGATTTAATGCTGTTGAGATGTTGTCCGTTGCCATTTCTCCCGAGCCCTTGATACCCCATCTCAGGGCTTTGTGGAGCAATGTTCTTTCTGCATTCGCTGGAGGACATTATACAAGCAGGCACGTTGGCCATTATGCTCCCAGCATTCATTCATGGATGGCCAGAAGGAAATCCACATATATTCATACATATGCTATGCTTACCTCCAAAACTATATGGTTGAGGGAGTGTTCATCCAAAGCTACCAATGTGGAGTTATTTAGTGGACTGAAATTAGTGTGATAACTTAAGCTGTTATCTGAACTCAAAATTCTCTGATTCCTGCTTTTTCATGTGTTAGAACTCATCTCTTCCATTAGCTATGCACCAGTCAGACCTCTGCCAGTCCCTAAGTGAAATAGTGTAGTAGTCTTAAAAATCTCTTGGTTTTAGGGATCAACCTTGAGCTTACACACATGTTTATCTGCCAACCGTTTACTGAGTAGAAGGCTTCATTCAGATTACAGATTACAGAATTCAAACGTTAGTTCTAGTAGACAAAAACAGATTGTTACCTTTCGCCACCTGCAGACTAGTTTCCATGTGTTTTAAAAAGAAAAAGGGAGATAAAAAGGAATTCTCCTACAGTTAGTAGTTTGAATTTATTTCTAAATGAAGGTGTTTTTTTTTTCAACCTCAACATTCATATCTAAAAACTCTATATGTTCCTAAAATATCTTACCATTCTTAAGCCATCTGTGGGGTATTACCAATATATTGCTGCTAAAATGTTTCCTCACTTGTCTCGGGTAGAAAAGGGACCTCCAGGGCAAAGCAGGCCTGAAGAGCCTGTCAAAACGACCGTCTGTCCACAGAAAGATCTCAGGCTTCTTCCACTTACTGCCAGCAGTAGGCCCTAGATCTCAAGAGGCTCTCAGCTTGGCCCTGCTGAAACTTAATTCAAATTCTGCACACTCTGGAGCTTATATGCTCCTGCCGGCATTGTGTGCTCCAGAGCCCATACAAGCCTTGGGTTAAGCAGAGCTGGAGACCAGTCAAAAGGTTGCCAGAGTGAGAAGCCCCGCTACAATTCAAGAAGAATGAATAGGAGAGAGTCTGTTTGGGGAAATATGAGGAGTCTCGTTCAAGCTGTGATGCACAACCAGAGGATCACAGTGACCATGGGGAACTTAGGCACCCCTTTCCTTTCTCCTTAGTCCATCCCAGAGAAGAGGCTCATGAGCTGGCGGGGTGGGGGGAGCAGTGTCTTTCACTGTTTATACCATCCAAGTTTAGGTAACAATTCAAGTCACCTTTATCCAGCTATTACCTAAATGATATTTTTTTTTTCTTTTCTTCAGTCCTGCTCATATTAGAACATTAATGAGAATAAAATGTACAAAAAAAAAAAACCAAGAAGAGACCCAAAGATAAGAAAAAGATACTGCCTTTAGTTTGTGTAGAAAATAAAACCATTTTAAGGAAAGTTCTTCAGAAGTAATCTAGTTTGTTCTCTGTCGTTATATGACATGCAGGAGGAAAGTAACATGCCTTCCCATATTTTCAATGTCTGACAATTCAAGAACATTGAGACTGAAACATGGTGGTATTCTTAGCACTGTGTGGCCCACAAGATTGTGACTCACGTTTTAAGAGGATTAAGTGCAGCAAACCATCCCCACACACAGCACCACTGCGAACACCTCACACGGGGCCCAACCCCTCCACCTGGAATCCTCCCGCTGGGCTCTCATGAGGCTGGGCCCCACCGCTCCCCGAGGGAGGACGGTGGGAGCCGGAGGATCCTGTGCGTCACCCAGTGGCTAGAACGTCTTTCCTGAATCAGAAAAAAGGCTCTAGAACAGCCTGTATACACCGCCTTTTTGGAAAATTCTGTCTTTAATAGAATACACACGTGTGCCACAACTGTTCTCTGTTGTTAAAAATGTTCCCTTTGCCTGAAAGTTTCTTTTTCCATGTCTTATGATGGTCCTTTCTGCAAATTTAGATCTTAACTCAAATGCACCCTCCAGAAAGATTTTCACCAATTAAAGTAGTGGGTAGGCCAAATTGTTCATTCAGGTTTTCCTGTTAAAATGTTATGGAAAACCTAAACAAACGTTTTGGCCAGCCCAAACAGTATCCCCAGGCAGTATCGTATCACCATATTTCATTTCCTTAAGATACCGCTCACTCTCTGAGTGAGCTTCTCCATTTGTTGTCTTTTCTGGGTTAGCTGTCTCTCCTTGAGTCAGTAAGTATCTCTGTGTTGTCCCTTTCTGAAGTTGTTTTTTGGACGTAGAGATTTTGCCTGTCTTGTTCCCTATTTTACCCTTAGTGCTTAGAGAAGGTCTGGCGCACAGAGAACTGGGTGCGAATGTGGACTTTGAAGCCAGAACACCTGAGTTCAAATCCCATTTGAATATCCTGAAGCTGAAACATCCCTTCTGCTGTTTGTGGACTTGGTCACGTGCTCCACAACTAGCTGAAAGGGAAGCTTGGAAGTGAAGCCTTTTTCAGGATGGCTGTATATTCATGGGTTCTTCTACTCAAGTAGAAAGGGAGAGTGGGCACTGGAGGTCAATCTCATAGTCTCCAACCCTTCGGAACCCCAATGTCCGGCACAGCCTCTTCGCACAAGTTACCTGCTCTTCAGGAATGAGTGGGGAATCCTGCTGGTGAGGAACTGCAAAAGTTCTCTGCCCTGGCAGCAGAGGAATGTAGCTGGGTTTGCAGCCCTCCATCTGCTCTCTGGAAGGAACTGCTTTGTCCACTATCCTCTGTGTCCCTTTAGGAAGTTACTCCTTGTCTATTACCAGTGACAGCTACATGAAGTTGCTGTGAGAGCGTGTGCCCTTTGGGGGCTGCACCAATCTTGTTTGTTTGTATTCATTCATTTATTTATTCATAGCTGTGCCAGGTCTTAGTTGCGGCATGCGGGAATCTTCCATCTTCATTATGGCATGCCAGTTCCTTTAGTTGGTGGCATGAGGGGTCTTTTAATTGTGGCGTGCAAACTCTTAGTTGTGGCATGCGGATCTAGTTCCCTTCTGCATTGGGAATGCAGAGCCTTAGCCACTGGACCACCAGGCAAGTCCCTAAAGGCTGCAGTTTTTCCATCCCACTTATAGGTAGATCCGTGTGTTCCTTGGTAGCTCAGCTGGTAAAGAATCCACCTGCAATGCAGGAGACCCGGGTTCAATTCCTAGGTCAGGAAGATCCAAGGAGAAGGTATAGGCTACCCACTCCAATATTCTTGGACTTCCATTGTGTCTTAGCTGGTAAAGAATCCGCCTGCAATGCAGGAAACCTGAGTTCAATCCCGGGGTTGGAAAGATCTCCTGGAGAAGGGAACAGCTACCCACTCCAGTATTCTGGCCTGGAGAATTCTACGGACTGTATAGTCCATGGGGTCACAAAGAGTTGGACATGACTGAGCAACTTTCACTATCAGTTCAGTTCAGTTCAGTAGCTCAGTCGTGTCCGACTCTTAGTGACCCCATGAATCGCAGCACACCAGGCCTCCTTGTCCATCGCCAACTCCCGGAGTTCACCCAAACTCATGTGCATCGAGTTGGTGATGCCATCCAGCCATCTCATCCCCTGTCGTCCCCTTCTCCTCCTGCCCCCAACCCCTCCCAGCATCAGGGTCTTTTCCAACAAGTCAACTCTTCTCATGAGGTGGCCAAAGTATTGGAGTTTAAGCCTCAGCATCAGTCCTTCCAATGAACAGCCAGGACTGGTCTCCTTTAGGATGGACTGGTTGGATCACCTTGCAGTCCAAGGGACTCTCAAGAGTCTTCTCCAACACCACAGTTCAAAATCATCAATTCTTCGGTGCTCAGCTTTCTTCACAGTCCAACTCTCACATCCATATATGACCACTGGAAAAACCATAGCCTTGACTAGACAGACCTTTGTTGGCGAAGTAATGTCTCTGCTTTTGAATATGCTATCTAGGTTGGTCATAACTTTTCTTCCAAGGAGTAAGCATCTTTTAATTTCATGGCTGCAATCACCATCTGCAGTGATTTTGGAGCCCGAAAAAATAAAGTCTGACACTGTTTCCCCATCTATTTCCCATGAAGTGATAGGACCAGATGCCATGATCTTAGTTTTCTCAGTGTTGATCTTTAAGCCAATTTTTTCACTCTCCTCTTTCACTTTCATCAAGAGGCTTTTTAGTTCCTCTTTACTTTCTGCCATAAGGATGGTGTCATCTGCATATCTGAGGTTATTGATTCTCCCAGCAATCTTGATTCCAGCTTGTGCTTCTTCCAGCCCAAGGATAAAGGATAAAGGACAGAAATGGTATGGACCTAACAGAAGCAGAAGATATTAAGAAGAGGTGGCAAGAATACACAGAAGAACTGTACAAAAAAGAGCTTCACGACCAAGATAATCACAATGGTGTGATCACTCACCTAGAGCCAGACGTCCTGGAATGTGAAGTCAAGTGGGCCTTAGAAAGCATCACTATGAACAAAGCTAGTGGAAGTGATGGAATTCCAGTTGAGCTATTTCAAATCCTGAAAGATGATGCTGTGAAAGTGCTGCACTCAATATGCCAGCAAATTTGGAAAACTCAGCAGTGGCCACAGGACTGGAAAAGGTCAGTTTTCATTCCAGTCCCAAAGAAAGGCAATGCCAAAGAATGCTCAAACTACCGCACGATTGCACTCATCTCACATGCTAGTAAAGCTCAAAATTCTCCAAGCCAGGCTTCAGCAATACGTCAACCATGAACTTCCAGATGTTCAAGCTGATTTTAGAAAAGGCAGAGGAACCAGAGATCAAATTGCCAACATCCACTGGATCATCAAAAAGGCAAGAGAGTTCCAGAAAAACATCTATTTCTGCTTTATTGACTATGCCAAAGCCTTTGACTATGTGGATCACAATAAACTGTGGAAAATTCTGAAAGAGATGGGAATACCAGACCACCTGACCTGCCTCTTGAGAAACCTGTATGCAGGTCAGGAAGCAACAGTTAGAACTGGACATGGAACAACAGACTGGTTCCAAGTAGGAAAAGGAGTACGTTCAAGGCTGTATATTGTCACCCTGCTTATTTAACTTATATGCAGAATACATCATGAGAAACTTTCACTATATATAGATCAGATTCCTGGACGTAAGATTCTGTAGGCGTTGAAAAATCATGGACTCTTGACCAGGCTTGTCGTTTCTTTGACAAAACAACCCCCTCCAAATTTTATGAGGTTGCCAGTTGATTTGCTTCTCTTCACTTCCACATGCAAGTAATCAGAGCCAAAAAGTTGTCCAGACATATTGATAGTTCTAGCATTCAACTGCAGGAAAGAGGTCCCATCTAATTATTTTATGCAGTTGGAAAGTTGATACCAGAAAATTGGGAGGCAGTGAAATAACTGGAAGGGCTGAGGGATAATGCCACCAAACTGGCCTCCAGGGAGGCTGCTGCCTCTACCAAAGACAGTTAAGGTGAGGAATTGGGAGGCAGCAACTATAGCTACTTCCTGAAAGTAGCCTCACAGTTCCGTGGCTGCAGTCCTGCAGCTAGAATCTTCCCACGGCTACTGCTGCCAGTGCCTCTTGGCCCCCAGGAAGCATGTCACTGGACACTGAAATTGAGTGAGCTTCCCTTCCCATAACTGACTCTGCTCCTGTGATGCCTGTGAAGCTGTCGACTGGTCACTAGAATGCAAAAAAAAAAAAAACACCACTGTCCGTGCAACGTTTGCCAAATGCCTCAGTATAAGTAGCAGGAAGATAAGTACCTGCTTCTTTTCCACCTTCTGAATCTACTGCAGCTGTGGGTAAGCCTAATTCACACCTTTCCAGCCTCTTACCTGCGGGCGGACACACCACAGGGCAGGTGAAATGGGCGCTGTCCACCACAACTCTCATCTTGTAAGACCTGAGTCTTACTTTCTGGCCTCTCTGTTCTGCCTATACCCCTCCCTTTCATCTTACTTGTAACTAGCTTGAAGCAATCTGAAATAATCGACTTGAGAAAGAAGGCAGCACCCTTAATCTGACTGTTGTCTCTGGCTCCCATTTTCTGGCCAGCCTCTTAATGAGGCATTTCACCATGGCTCAGAGGCACAGACATCTGTGAAGGTTGCCTGCTCTGGTGTGCAATTGCAGAAGTAGCTGGGCTTTCTCAAGCCTCTGATGCCCCAAATTACAAGCTTTTGGTTCGTTTAGGCTGTGAGCTTCAGGCAGGTACCTCCTTTAATAGAACTGTTGTAGCACATTCTATGGCTCCAGCCTAAGTTCATTTCTCTTTCGTAAATAACTTTGCCAAAAGTGGCAAGAAGCCACTAATACGCCAATATTCTGAATTTCTCCAACATTTCAACTAGAGCCACTGACTAGGAGATATGAGGTTTGCCTTCCAAGTTGTCACAAGCCTAATGAGAGTCATCAGCTTTCCAACCTGTGATACTGACCTCACTGCCCACCTTCTAACCACTAAACCAACCTAGATTTTTGAGGCTAGAACTCAATCCATTTTTCAGATACCAAATTCTCTACAAACAGGATATAGGTTAGGCTGTTATTAAAGAAATTCAAAAAAGCAGTGGCTTAAATAATATAGAACACATATTGTATAAAAGCCCAATTTGGTGACCCAAGGCTCTTTTGGTGGAGACCCTAAGCTATTTCTGTGGTTTTGCTCCGCCCTCCTCAGCCCATAGCTTCCATTTGATGGTCCAGGATGGCTGCTTCAGTGCCTGCCCTCAAGGCCACATTTCAGTGAGTGGGAAGAAGGGAAGCTTAGCTTGTCCCCAACATTGTGGAGCTTAGAGCAAGAATGCAGATAAAGGACCACATAATTACATGTCTCAATATTTAAAAGTTGTCAAGCCAACAAATCATTAAATATATTTTATCTTCCTTTCTTCACAAGTACACCTTCCTGGGAAGCCAAGTTTAAATTTAGGATCAGGGTTCCACTCCAGAAGATGGAGACATAGGAGGAATTGGCCTACAGCTTACCTCCTTTCTCTCCCCACCGCTGCCTCCTTCCCACACAGAGCAGGCAATGTGATGTGCTTGGGGACACCCGGCCTGCACATTCAAACTCTGTCCACACTCCCCACACACAGCCATCCCTAGGTTCCTCCTGGGGCCCCAGGGTGTGCACACAGATAAGAAATTTCACCCACAAGAAACAGACCTGGGGAAGAGACCTGTGCAGGTTTTGTGGCCATTTGCACAGGGAGTTCTGAAGCCCTGAGTACCCAGAGTGTGTCCTCCAAAGAAGGGTACATGCTCTAGATGGGCAAAACCTCTTCACCATGGTTTACTCCTCACCTCACAGGGGGAGGAGCATCAGTGCCCATTGAAGGGGGGACCCTCTTGCTGGGGTTGAATAGTGATGCCAAGGGAAAGGGAAGTGAATGGCACTTCCCCCTCTCTAAGGATCTGACCTGGAACTTAACCATGGCAATTCTGCTCAAGATGAAGTCACCAGAGCCTAAGCACTCAGCCTCATCTATTGGCCAGGGAAGCTGGGAAGTGTGGCCTTTATTCTGGGAGGCCATGTGGCCCACTCAGGGATTTTTTTCACTCTGCAAAGGAAGAGAATAGATATTGGGAGTAAGCTAACAATCTCTGCCACCGACACATGCCTTTTCACAAATCACACTTCTGTTTAGACAAGTGAGTTCTTCACAATTTGCTTTCAGAGAGGTGAGCTTGGAGGCAAGACAATACTGTCAGTTATAATTGACGGTCAAAATAATCGCACACCTGAGCATTTTTCAATGGGCAGCCAGTGTGCACTGCTCCAACTCGGAAATTTTGTCTAATTTGCAGATCAATCAGGAAGAACCAACTGAATTTTTTTCAATTCAGGATATAGTATGGTTATGAGATTCAATAGAACAGTTTTAATCTGCAACCCTGAGAATGAATTGGATCTTAAACAGAAGTGACACCTAAAACCTTGACCATGTTTTGGCAGAATTTTTTCCAGACATATTCAGCCACTATAAAATGTACACTTATCCAAAACAAGCAAAAATGTGATCTGGCATGATTTCCACTGCCCCATTCATGTATAAGAGTAACACAGAATTCTCCAAAATTAGGCAGATATATCTTCCACATTTTAAAATTTTAACCAGATGTAGAGTCATTACAATATAACATTGTATTGTAATAATGTAATGATCATGAAATAATATAAATAAGAATATGAAATATAATAATTATGTAATAGCATATAAGATTAATTTTTTGCCAGTTGAAACAACACTCTGAAATCTTGTGAAGAAATCACGGTGACGGCACTTCCCTGGTGCTCCAGTGGGAGAAGTCCACACTCCCCACGCAGGGGGCCTGCATTTGATCCTTGACCAGGGTACTGGATCCCGCATGTCACAACTAAGACCCAGTGCAGACAAATAAGTAAATTAAAATGATTTTTTTAAGTGGAAGTCTCCCTTTATAATAGTGATAAATGGACCCCAAATTGCCTCCTTTAGTACCAAGTCCTGCATTTGGAAGGAAGCCAGGCCCCATCTTCACTATTGTGTTACTGGGTGTGAGGGAAATTGTCTGGACTTTTTAAACTTTTGTTTGTTTGTGGCTGAGCTGGGTCTTCGTTGCTACGTGCGGGCCTTCTCTAGTTGTGGTGAGCGGGGGCTGCTCTCCAGTCGTGATGCGCAGGTTCTCACTGCAGCGGCTCCTCTTGCTGCGGAGCACAGGCTCCAGGAGGCACTGGATTCAGTAGTCATGGTGCGTGGGCTTAATTGCCCATGGCATGTGGGACCTTCTCGGACCAGAGATTGAGCCTGTGTCCCCTGCATTAGCAGGTAGATTCTTAACCAGTGAACCACCAGGGAAGTCCTGTTTAGACTTTTTAAATCTTACCAGAAGCAAAGACTATTACCGGAGTTTCCTTTTATATTTCTTGACAGCACCACAGTAAAGGGCATTGTATAATAAATGCTCAGACTTAGTGACCATACCTGCTGGCCAAGTGCAGTGTTCTGTTGCTGTTGCTTATAAATATGTTTTTCATTAAACTGGTAGATTCATTTCCATGCCCTAATAAGCTCACTTATTTTTATCTTTTTTCATACTGTTTCATGGGGTTCTCTTGTCCCATATGTATTTTTATAAGTCACCTCAAATGGCTTTTTTGGAACAAGAAAAGGTATAAATAAATTAGCACAGTACGTAATAATTTATAAAACACTTCATATCTCATCTGATCCTGGTAACAGTCTTATGAGGGGAGAATCATTCACTTGTGACAGATAAGGATACTAAAGCTAGACAAGTGAAGTGACTTCAGTTCAGTCGTTCAGTCATGTCCTACTCTTTGCGACCCCATAGACTGCAGCATACCACGCTTCCCTGTCCTTCACTATCTCCTAGAGTTTGCTCAAGCTCATGTCTATTGAGTCAGTGATTCCATCCAACCATCTCATCCTCTGTCACCCCCTTCTCCTCCTGCCCTCAATCTTTCCCCCAAATTGCATCAGGGTCTTTTCCAGTTAGTCACTTCTTCACATCAGGTGGCCAAAGTATTGGAGCTTCAGCTTCAGCATTAGTCCTTCCAATGAATATTCAGGACTGATTTCCTTTATGATTGGCTGGTTTGATCTCCTTGCAGTCTAAGGGACTCTCAAGAGTCTTCTCCAGCACCACAGTTCAAAAGCATCAATTCTGCGGCACTCTTATCTGAGTGAAGTGACTCAGATGTGACTTATCTGATGTCATACTGATAGGGAGTAGAGTATCAAACTGTCACCGGCTGCCCCTGTGAAAAAACCAATGTAGAACCTATATGTTCAAAGGTGTTCATAAGTTTTCATTTAAATTGATTATGTTTTAAAGAAAAAAGAAAAAATCTATTAGGAAGTATTTTGAAATATTAACCCCTATTTCTGTGATTGTGAGTAATGGAAAGTGTGACTTTTCAGGAAATGTCAGAAATTTTAAAGGATACAAACAAATCTATTCATTTGCTAAAGATTAAAATGTACTTACTACATGAGTTGTTTTCAGAAAACATATGGTGCCCAGTGGTTCGGTCTTGGAAAAATATGAAAAATATAAGTTGATTAAGCTTATTTTAATGGGTATTTACCTGCAATTTGTCTCAAATCCAAGTGGTAATCTAGATTCATTATCTTGCCCCGTCTGTCTGGGAACTGTAAGTGCTAAGCACAGGTCTGGCAGGCTGGGAGAAAAGGAATTAGGAAAAGAACTGTGGAGCCAGGAAGCTCAATCCTATATGTGATCAGTAGAGTTGCTGATTCAGGAAGGAACAAAATATAGTCAGTGGCTCAGCCCAACAGAGGGACAGAGAGGTTGGCAGAGAGGGAAGAATTCCAGTCCAGTTCAGCTTGGTCCCCCTTGAAGCCACAGAGCAAAGCATTTCTGCCACTGTTTCTTTGTTAGGACCCAGGGCTTCCTATGGGCCTAAGGGTGCCTTTTGGCAGGAATTCCCCTAATCTGCCAGAGCATTTTGTCAGGCTCGCCGTTTCCCACCTTGTAGCACTGAGCACCAAAGAATTAATGCTTTCCAACTGTGGTATTGGAGAAGACTGTTGAGAATCCCTTGGACAGCAAGGAGATCAAACCAGTCAATCCTAAAGGAAGTCAACCCTGAATATTCATTGGAAGGACTGATGCTGAAGCTGAAGCTCCAATACTCTGGCCACCTGATTTGAAGAGCTGACTCATTGGAAAAGTCCCTGATGCTGGGAAAGATTGAGGGCAGGAGGAGACAGGGGCGACAGAGGATGAGATATTTGGATGGCATCATCGACTTAATGGACATGAGTTTGAGCAAGCTCCAGGAGACAGTGAAGGACAGGAAAGCCTGCCGTGCTGCAGTCCACGGGGTTGCAAAGAGTCAGACACGACTGAGCGACTGAACAACAACAAACCAATGGGATGAATTGCTATAAAGCACCCCAGGCCTCTACAGAACCTTGGGAGCTGTCACACCTTCCCCAGGTCCGTTTGCCTACACAGAATCATCATTCTAGACCAGGCATTCATGGAAAAAAGAGGCAGCCAGCCAGATAAGCATCCCGTGCCTCAGCAGCACAATGCCTTCCTCCCAGAATCTGGGAAAAGAAAATCAGGTGATAGAATTTTAGCTCAAGATCGACGGTATGTTTTTGTCCCTGGCCTCAGAACCCCAGGTACAAAATGAGAAAGAGAAATACCTTGATTTGGTTTATAAGATTAAATCTGTACTAGATTATTTGTATAGGCCTGATTTTTTTCCATTACTCAGTGAAACTTCAAGGTCTAGAAGTCTATATCCCCCTACAGCCTTGCAGCTTTAGTCTAAAGGAGATCCCTGTGCCGTGTAGAGTGTCTTACAGCGTGTTCTTTAGAAGACAGATCCAGGGTACAGCAGCATCTGAACGTTTACATGTCAAGTGTGCAAATGCTTTGGAAGCCTCAAAGGGAAAGTGCCTGACACACCTGGCAAGCCTGGAACCCACCTCTTCTTCTTCCTCGCTGCTTCACATCGCACTGACATGGTGCACAGGGGGAGGCTTAGAAAGGGAGGAAACAAAACCCACTGCTTGAGAATTTAGGCTGCCTAGTAAGCTCGTTCAAGTAATAGTCAACAAAAGCCGGCAAAATCGCACAGATTCCCACGTTTCCCAGAACCATCCTTGGGCTTTTTTCAGAGGACACGGGTACACAACTAGCTTTTACAGTGTAGCATTTGGTTAGGAGCATTTAACCACATCACCCCAAATTTCTGTGCTCAGAAGTTACACATGAATGGTATTTGACTTTTCTTCAAAGCCATTCAACCTGAAAGACTTCCAAGCATGTCACACGTCACATTTAGCTACTTTTGCTATGAAGGGCTTTCAGCCAACTGGCTCACGCTCATTGCCTTGAGAAGCAAAGGAAGAGAAATTTTTAGCAAATAGGTAAGCTCCTGAAATAAATTATATTTATGCTGGTTCTGAATAAAGTACACTAGTTTCCCCATTTGGATTGCCAGAGCAGTAGAACCTACCAAAATGCATCTTTAAAATGTACTGATTCTGCCCTTAAGCAAATCGCCATTTCTGCATGCCAGAATCCAATTCATTATTTAACACCTAGCCCATCTCCATGAAACTTTCTCTGTTCCCATCCCCCACCACAATTTCTGCTTTTGTCTCTACAACTTTGTGGCTGTAACTTGGACTGCTCCCTGTGAGGGTTACTCGTGTGCTTGTCTCATGCCTGTTACTGGGATATAAGGCAACACGGAGTTCGGAGGATACCCTGTTCACATATCTTTTCAGAATGCCTTGCTTTGAGTAGATTCTAAATATTTTTGACTCCAGTTGATTTCCTAAACAGCCTATTTAGATGAGGTCAGATGACCTCATCTCTGTGGGGTCCCAACCAGAAGTACAGACACATACACACACACACACACACACACATTTTTTAATGGTGACTTCTCTTTAAGTTTTAGAGAGCTTTTAGGTCATGCATGTTCCCTAGTCATTTTTCCTCTGTTCATTAGCAATAACTACAAGATCTTAAAGAAACATTTCAGCTCAGACATATAATTAAATATCTCTTTCCTTGTTGCTTCCACTCATGAACATTGATAGACTTAACACTGCAAAGACATTCATGACCTCAGACTTTAGAGTCATATGTGTCTTTTCGATTCCTGAGCCTTTCACACTTTCTACCTGAAATCCTTTCTAAAACTAGGGTATGAAGAAATGAAACAATTATTTAAAACAAAGAAGCAAATATGTCTTTCTTTGAATTCTTTTTTTATTATTTAAGAAATCGACATTTAATGACTTAATAAGTGACAGGCTGAGTGCTAAGGATACAGATGAATAACACTGTATTTATATTACTGTATGGATATTATATTTTCCTGGATCTCCCTGACATCTTTGTTGATCATATATCTATATAAGAGTCTTTCATCCTAGATATATTTGAATCAGCAAATTGAAATCAAGGAAGAATGTTTTCATAAATTATTTTTAATGTTTTAAAATGTTTTGATCCTTGCACACAGCTTGTGTTTACATGACAATAAACAAGCCTTTTATCAGGAAAGAAACTAGCCAGGACATATGCTAGTGTATCACAATATTTTGACCCAAAAAAAGTGTTTTTTTCCCTTTCTCATCTTGATTTTTTTTTCATATCCAAGGGAGTTTTCAAATGAAGGGTTTCAGATGGATTGTCTCCAGGTCAGTTCACCTCGTCAAGGCTTTGCTTAGTCATCAGGGGATGACCCCATCCTGCCCTACTTACCTTTAGGCTCCCATAACCACTCTGCCTCACACAACATACATGTTCCTTTGAGTTTGGATTTTTATGAAACAAATCACATGGTCTGGGAGCAAAGATAATTAAAGGAACTTGATAGAGATCCTTTTGAAAAACCAAAAAGTTTATTATGAAATGTGAGTATTTCTCCCTAATTACAATAACTGTTCTGTAATTATGATTAGTTACTGGGTCTCCTTAAATCAACCTATATTTGCAGACAGATAGGAAGGCGAGATGTTCAAAGCTACACTATACTTTTGAAAACGTGAGCCAACATCATGCATAGAAACACACTTACCAAGACCTACAGTAAATGTTTTGCTGACCTGTCTGAGCATATGAAAAATATTGACCCTTTAAGTGGTATCATTTTTTTCCTTATGTCAATATGACATATGTCCATGAAAATGGTTAAGTTCCTTAAAGAAGATATAGCCTTGAAATAAAAAATCATCAGGTCAACTTAATAGACAAAGGAAAACAGGCATTTGCAGGAATCCATAATTGCTGAAAAACTACATTCAATTAAAAATACCATCTTGGAGCTCTAAGGGAAAAAAAAATAGCCAAAAAACAACCTGCCGTTATTATGTGATATTTTTCTATTATGTTTTCGTTTGTGCAGTTACCGTGTTTTCATTTCTACCTAAGTAAGAAAAATCGTAATACATTTAGGTCTGGACTCTGGAAATATGCCACTAAGATTCCTGGTCCAGTTTCTGTAATGACTACGATTTGTAAAATCTAGTAGGAATAGGATGTCATTATATTGGGCTTTAATCTAAAGAATTGTTTTAGCAGGAATTTTCTATGCAAGACTAAATGCTGATCAACAGAGCATAATATTGTATTCTGAAGTGTGCTGGCAAAAGCAAAATTAATTATTTTTTTTCCTTCTTTCCGTCCCCTGAAATCTTCTGCCATAGCGACTGCATTTGCCTCCAGACTTGTCAGACACTGTGAGCCGCTCAAGCAAACAGGATCTGGCAGAATCCACCAAGCTGCTGGGCCCAGGCTGTGGCATGACGGCCGGAGGCAAGAAGCACCTGGACTTCTAGTGACTCCTCCTTAGTCATTGCCTGCAGAATTCTGTGACACCCTAATTATGATTGCTAATAGCTTATGTAAATATTTTTCTTAACGATGTGACCCTCCAATCCTTGAAAAATACAGTTAGGATTGCAAAATGAGGCCACCGTTCTTCATTATTTTAACCAAGTTTTTATACAGAAATAGTACAGCAGAAATACTTTCACTTTAAAAGTTTGTTTTATGCTGTATCTAGTGAAGAATTTTATTTTAAATAAAAGCAAATGTCCGAAATTCAGGATGCCTCACAGTGGTCATTAAGCGTATGTGTATATAAGGCACTTGGCTCACGGCAAAGTCCACGTTACAGCAGGCAGCATATGAAACATTATGAAATGCAAAACTGTGAAAAACATTTTTTTCTCTTCACTTCTGAAAAAGACACCTCTCACCAAAAATGTTTTTATGAGATAAAAACTTTGCTACTATATGAAGACTAAAATAAAATAAACTTGCATTTACATATCCTGTTATGAAATTGAAGATAAGACAATATTTGGGGGTGAAGAATCCATTAAAAATAGTCTACTACAGTATTTAATAAAGAACTTGAGTAATAGAAAACTTAGACAAAGAAAGAGATGGTCTCTGTTTAAACAGAGTCCACACTATGAAATTATGTCAGTAGACATAATTCAGGATTGAAATTTAAACTGACAGCTACATGAATGCAAGGATACTGGGGGAAAACATGTATGGAGGCTTGGCGAGAGATTTTTACAAAACATAGGTCTGAGACAAAGTATAAAACCGAAGGTAACTCAAATTTCTATTGCATCAGGTAAAACCCTTTGTTAATTACGAACATCGGTAGATGTGTACATTTATAACCATATAAACATGTCTTTGGGAATATATAACATATTAAACTAGTTTTCATAGGAAACACCAGTTTTTTGAATCATAGTTCCATGTTCTCAAAGCTTTTGACAAATAGACAAAAAGTAAAAGTTTAAAAGTAACTTGCATATTTAAGTAATAAGCAAGTAACCCCCTGTAGCATAGACACATACTGTATAAGAGTCTCAGTTTTTAAAAAGCTGTTTAACATCTGTTAGGAGAAACTGAATTTTCTAAATACATTTCCAAGTATATTAGACTTTCTTGAAGCAGTTATATCTAGCACTTTTAAGCAGTTTGCTTTTAATATACCACAAATTATACTTTATTTGTTCTTGACAACATTGCAGAAAACAAAGACTAGGTTTTTAAAACTGTCTAACCAATATGATGAATGTCAGTCACTTAAAAAAAAACCCACTGTAGCATAAACACATACTGTATACAGCTTTTATTCAGAATTAGAATAATTGAATCAATGACAGTGATTTGCCAGGATGTCAAATCTCTCCATCATATCCTGTCACTACCAGTTTATTTTTTGTGATCGAAATCAAAAAGACAACTATTTTGTCACCCGCTATCTCATTAGTACTAAAAATCAGGTTTCTTCTATTTTTTTAGGATGTCTGGTTTATTTTTTTCACTTCTTTTAATTCGAAAGACACAAATTCTTCCCCATTTTCTTTTCAAAATAAAGTTTAAGAATTGATCTGTCAGTTAAAATTAAAGGGCTTTTATATTAAGGAAAGGTGCTTTTAAAATTTAAAGCAACTTCAAAAAAATCAATTTAGTCCATAGATGATAAATAATATGCAGATTCTCCACAAAAGCTTTGCTGTGTCCTTTGAAAGCATTATGAACAATCTGAATAAAGTGAATATTTTAGTAGGGTTATTATTTTAATAAGTCTAACCTTTTCTTTACCATGTTGTGATTCATTTTATACAAACACACAACAGAACAATTACATAGCATTTGACTCCGAAAAGGAAATGTGAGGTCATCGAATATGAAAATTGCTTGTCAGAAATACTTAGCAGGTCATTGATTTACTACCCTAGCTAACACAACTATAAAATTAACGGCCAATTTCTAGTTAATATATGCCTTGCAAATAGATAAATACTATAAAAATTGAATGTGCATGTTTGAACCCTTGTTCTAAATAAAAAAGAAACTTTTAAAACTCAGTAAAAGTGCATTCTGAACAATGATAGTACCTGGGCTTTCCAAAAATCAGATCCAAGTGCTTTGGTGTTCTGATTCACTAGGCAGGCTTTGTTAAAATAAGCTATTGGAGAGGGATGTATATTTTCATTTTCCTCTGATAAAAACCCACTCTAAACATGTGTTTTCTTTCTGGAAACTTGTCAGTTATCCATATGCTAATAACTTACTACATTAGAATACTGGTCTTCAGTAATGCTACTGTAGGTATACAAACAATTTGATATATTATGAAATGTACACTATTAACAGATTCTAGTTTTCAATTATCAGGTTGTCTTAAAGATATTTAAGTTAACAATGTCAAACAGTGTTTGAAATGTCCTCATATCTTGTAAATGTTTCTAAAACTTCTAAACCCTCTATGGTATTCATTTCTTACGCTAGATTTGCCTTTCTTTAACATGAGGTAAATATTTTGACTGCTAGAGTCTGCTCAGGTACTGGGGTTCTAAGACCTCTTGAATTTCTTTTTAGTAGCCACCAATTTCCACTTTTCCATTTATTCTTTATCTCCACCTCCAGGATCTGCACATACTAACACTAGACAAAATAAAACTACTTCAAAAGGAAGCAACACTCTGCAATCAATTCCCTGTCTATCTTTTAAAGAACCAGACACACAAATGCGCATACAAAGCAAAAGTTGAGAGCCCTATTCATTTGTTTAAGCCCATTATGAACATCATTCCTAAAGCATCATGTCAATGCTTTCCAAAGATAGTCACCATCAACACCACCAAATTTAAGCAATACTAACCCTAAATACTTACACTTTGAACTTTAAAACTGAGCAGTGAAGTCATTCAGAACCAAAGCAAAAAAAAAAAGGTGCTTAAATAAGAAACAGTTGAGGTTTATTCTTGAAGAACAGAAAAAGGAAAAATTTGTGTTTGGCCTTGGTGAGCCAAACATTATACAAAGAGGAAAACCCTTTTTTAAAAAAATCTTGTTTACATTAAGGCCCAGAGCAAAAAGAAATAAGCAGAATATGGACACCATCCTAAAATGACAAATATTCACAAAACAAAGCTGAATCTTGGAATAATACTGTATGAATGACTCTTAGGAAACCTAGTAGTGATTTTTCTTTAAAAGGAAGAAGAAATGATTATGTGAGCCATACCAAAAGCCAGTTTCCATTTAAGAGGAGGCACAGCTTTGGGGTGGGGAAGGAGGGATATTCTGAGAATTCATTATGGTAAAAAGCATTTGTTTACTCGGAGTAATTTGAATGTTCTTAAACATTCAGCTCAAATTCTGTTCACCTGGTCTCCCTAAGTCAGTCAAGTCTGGAGAAAAATCTTGTGATTCTACCAAGGACATCACAAATAGATGGCCACCATCCTGGAGGATGGCATCAAGGCATCCCTGAAGAGTTCCCATTCATAAATACATAAATATACCTATCAATAAATAAATAAAAGTTATTTCAAGAATGAGTAAAAGGCCACCTCTGGGCACAGCTTCCACACTGAGCTTGCCATGCTGTCCCCAGGGGTGTGTCTGGAACTCCATTCAAAAGGACAGCTCATCTCCCTAGGGTGAGGGCAGAAGGCAAGGCAGCCGACCCATCCTGCTGGACCAGAGGGCATCTACAGCTGAGCGGCTGCATCAGACTAAACCAGGCTGCGGAGCCACTGCGCCCTGGCAAGCTTGACCCTCTGAGGACTCGTATACGTGCCTAAGTGCACACAGGCAGCTCCTCTGCTCCACAACACTCCCCTTCTCCCGTCCCCACCTCCTACACCCAAATGTCACAGCCAGTTCTCCAAAGTCTCTGCTTCCTGCACAGCAGAGCCGTGGGCCAGGACCAGCTGCCTGACCCTGGCCCAAATCATAGTCGGTTGGAAACCATCCCTTCTTGCAGTGAGGAGGTGAGGCAGCCAGCAGCCACCGCACACACTCACACACAGCCCTCCTCGGACGTTTCTCCCAGCACGTGTTCCTCTGGGAATGCAGGTGGCTAAATGTCAAGGGGGGAATACCTGCACAGGTGTACCAACAGTGCATATGTGTATGTGCTCCTCTGCAGAAGTGTACACACGTACAACACAGACGGGATCAAATTGCATACACACGTATAAAAACGGCAGTCAGCATGTCTCAGTGTGCAGCAAGTCTGGTGGAATAAAATTATTAATATAAAGCATGCCAGAGAGATCAGTCACAATTATCTGTTCACAAGTATATTCTTTAACTAGAAAATAGTAGATGTTGAGCTAGAAGATTTTTTTTTTAAAAAGCCTCCAATTAATTTATTTCTGATTGTTTGCCTTCAGGGGTTAAAAACAAAACCAAAAAAGAGCAGAGTACAATTCAGTGGAAGTGTGTCTTTGTCCCCAGAGGGTTTTGCCTGTGCAGGCATTTAATCTAGACTGCCAGACCCCCAGCCTTTGACTGAAGCGTGCAGAAGAAAACTTATCCATATTGACTTATATGTTACACAGAACAGACAGAAATAAAAGTCTCAGACAGGCCTCTTTCACCCAACAAAGGCTCGTTTTTTTCCATCCTTTGCTTGGGCTCAAGCACTCCTGCCCTGCGTGCCGCCACTTTAAACATGATCAGATCTGTGCTTCATTGCAAATAACAACTGACCAACAATGGGCCCTGCTTCATAGATTTGGGAATGTTTGGCTTAAGCTGCCAATGACTGAAGGCCTTTAACTCCCACCGGCCAGTCACAGTCCGCTTTGTTGTTGTCTGTTGATGTGTCTGTGCTCATTATTCCTTGACATGCAACATCCCCCCTCCACCCTCCAGCCATCCACAACCACACAGAAAGCGAGATTCAAATGGAACAGCTGTAGTGGTTCAATGGGAAATGATGCCTCTTGTGCAAAGGGGAGGGAGGCAGAAAAGGGAGAGGGCCTGGTTGAGAAAGGCAGCGGCTTTCAGGGAACCTTGTATAAGAAATCTACTTTTGAATATACTTCAGTGAAATCACTGTTGAAACAGGCTGACAATGGAAATCCGCCCAGATTGAAAATGCCAGCCCTAATTCAAAAGACAATTCCTAGCTAATAGCTTGTTGCATTTTTAAATTATTTCTAGACTTTGAGTTTTTGAATTGAACAGATAACTGGGAAATGCTACCATTTTGTATAGGTACTGTGGGTATAAATGGGCACAGATCTACACACAGCTTCCAGTGGAGTTTTTCTTTGTAACACATTTGCAATTTGATACCTGTAAAAATTACCTCTTAAGGATCATCAGGATTTAAAACAGAGTATGTATGAAAATAACCATTGGTTTAGAATGTTAATCTAACATGGAAACAAAATTTGTAACACCACACTATAAGGTTAAAAAGAAAATAGTATAATAAAGGAAATACAAAGGCTTTGGCATGGTTTTTACAATCAACAATGGTTAATTTTGATATGTAGTTGTGAACAACTTCAAAACACTTAAGTTTAAAACTCTTGCAAGCACTTTTAATTGATTAGGAATGAATTCTAGATGCACAAAATGATTGGACTGTGAACAGTAATACAACTATATCTAAGAACAATTAACTTTTGCTGGCCAAAAAAGAAACTTATGATTGCATGAAAATGTGTATAAAACATCTATAGAGTATTCTTGTCAAATATAAATGAAATTAACTTTATTATAGAAATCATTCTGAGGATTTCTAGGGAAGACAAATACTTACATTTTGACATAAAACAAATTGGATTATATCAAAGACACACTCTACCTTTCAGCTATCAACTTTTTTCTTCCTTGAATTTATATCTTACCCTTTTTTTTGCACATAAACTTCATCTGTTAACAACCTTTGGAAAACCAACAGATATTTCTTACATAAATCTAGTGCATGTTGTTCCAGGTTTAATTATATGCAAGGAATGATACAAACGTGGAACATCAGTCCATAAACTATGAACAGATGGGTAGAAGTATTCCATATATCTTGATAAAACTCTTAAATTCGTGGCAAAGCTTGTCGATCATGATTTCCTTTTTTTTTTAAACAACTTCATGATCAACAGAGATCAAACATCCATCCAGTCTACGTTGTTCTTTTTTCATTATAACATACAAATGCCCATTTACAAATAATACACCAAAATGAATAAAAGTTTGGATACCAAAATGAAGATTTGTTCCAACTGACATCGTGCCTTCTGTATACAAAGGTCCTTGTTTTCAAGTCCATTCCCCAGTGGTACCACACAGGACACAACCGCAGAACTGAAGTGCTTCTAACAGCCACTTTTCTTTCCTTCCTGAACGCCCAACTGCTGTGTCCACATAGTCACTGACTGAATTAACACAATATATTCTTTTTGTTTGTTTTTTTGATTTTTTTTTTTTTTTTACTGTAATCTTGGCCAATATTGAGACATATCAGGTTCACTTCCAGGAACTTGAACTGGAACTGACACACCAGGGGAAATGAGTCCTAGAAGTGGATGAAAGAAATAGCCATGTAGAGATTCCCTTTGAGAGACAGGCATGGAGTATGAATTTATAAGTTAAAAAAAAAATCTCTAGTACTTTCTAACATTTCAAATATATTTAAAAAAAAACTTTCGAGTCTTATAAACAAAAGGAGCACCTTCAGAAACTAGAAAACATGTTTACATGCACCTACTGAATCCCAACCCCTCCCCCCCAAAAAAAACACCAACTCCAGGCTTCCCTGGTGGCTCAGACAGTACAGAATCCACCCGCAATGCAGAAAACTGGGCTTCGATGCTCTTCCTGAGTTGGGAAGATCCCCTGGGGAAGAGAATGGCTATCCACTCCAGTACGCTTGCCTGGAGAATTCCATGGACAGAGGAGCCCGGTGGGCTACAGTCCATGGGGTCGCAAACAGCCTGAGCATGACTCAGGACACGACTGAGCAACTAACACTTTCACTTTCCACTTGTCTGTATGTTTGGAACTTTAGCAACAAAACCATCCTGGAAAACCAAAGTAGTACTTCTTCAGTTCCAATGAAAGGCACAGAAGAACTGGAAGGACCTGAGAAGTCTTTCCAGTAAGCTGGGACGAGGTGGGGGGATGGCCTTCACTGTTGAGTTTGGCTAATACAATAAGTTATCCTTCTGAAAGATACATTTTTGGGTCTTGCCTTCATATGCAACTTCCGCAACCAAATTCAGGAAAAACAACTTTTTTTGCCAGTATGGCATTAAGTTACTAACTAGTTTGACTGAATTCCCCTTTTTAATTAGTTTTCCCCAGAGAAGCAAGCAACAGAGAGTAAAACACACCATCATACAAGGCCGACAGATTCTTTCCAGATAAACTACGAATGAAGGGAGATGACCTGGCAAAAGAAGCTGCAGAGGCCATCTCTGTGCAGCCTGCGGAGAGCACGGCTCACCTGTGGAAGTGGCGCCCGAGGTGCCCATCGGCTGGCTGTTCATGTGTGTTTGCATGTGTGGGGGGGTGTAGGTATCATAACTCCGCCCGTTCACCGAAGGGCTGGTGGGCAGCATGCAGGAGTACGAGGAGGTCTGGCTAGGGACTGGGGGCTGCGAGGAGAAAGGCAAACCCGTGGTTACCGAGAGACACGTTGCACAGCCACATCCCCAGGCTCCCTCCTCCCCAGGACTCTGCCAATAAGTCTGAATACACCCTCAAGTAAAGCACTGGAATTCCATGTGGGAACTCTAAGATTGGGCCTCCAACTGGTCCTTCTATTGTCCACTGCTACAGGAAAGTTGCCCACATACCAAACTTTTTAAAGTGCCCAAAATTCAGACTACAATCCAGCTAGATGGTTGGCACCATCCATAAATGAATAGAATTTTTGTCCGTTTTCATCTTGGACCTTCGCTGGCACCTTTAGAGAAGTTTTAACATGAGGACTTCCATAAATACATTACCCCTCTCTCACAAATTCAATCTATTAATATTTGGGAATCCAATGACACCCCCACCCTTTAAATGCTGTATTTCAAGCTCTGAGGCAGAAAACACCGGGAGGAACTCTGTAAAGTTTGGTTTAGGGACCTTGGAAGCCTTTGATGGTGGGACTCATGGATTTAAAGATTCTTGAAAAGGCAGATCAGTAATGATCTCAGGTTAAAGTAGTCAGAAGTGTCAGGAAATACCTAGCCCTACCATGAAAATTTGCTGTGACTTTCTTACAGACCCCAAACCCGAGATTGCGTTTAATCCACAAAATTGTGCTGCTACCCTCTAAATATTTAGAATCATGGTAGTAAAAAGATAAACCTTTATCCTAACTAAATAAATACACAAGGCTGGGACAAAACTCCTCCTGAGCTCTCACAGGGCTATGGTGGGGCAGCAAACTTGGGATGAACTAATAGAAGCGTAATGTCAGGAGCAAGGGAGAGGACAGCACTGCTCTAATCTGCAAACTATAGACATGTTTAACATTCCAAGATCCACATCCTCAGAGGCAGTGACGCATTAGAGAAGGTCAGAGAAGGACACCTGCTCCTTATGGCTTCAAATGGTTGAAGATTTTGGTCAACAGGATAAACTGATGGAAAGACAGGACACCCCTCACCCAATTCCAAGAGTCAAAGAGCAGTTTTCTCTGAATAGTAGAATTGTTGATACTTTAATTTTGTTTGATGACTATATATGTGGTTTGAATGATATTTTAAGTTATATAATTTTAAAAAATCAGCATCTGAAATAAATCAACCCACACGGGCCTCTATGTGGACACAACTCTAACAGAATAGCAGCATCTATTTAATTGTTTCTGTTTTCTCATATATACAGTTTTTATCTTCAGAGAAACCTAGGTATTGCTACAATTTATAAAACTGAACAAGACAGTCAGTGGCCTTATTAAAGTCAGAGGAAGACTGCTAACACCGAG
This sequence comes from Bos indicus x Bos taurus, assembly GCF_003369695.1. Taxonomy (NCBI): domain Eukaryota; kingdom Metazoa; phylum Chordata; class Mammalia; order Artiodactyla; family Bovidae; genus Bos; species Bos indicus x Bos taurus. The sequence goes on along the minus strand of NC_040090.1, from coordinate 21,438,400 downwards.
TTCAAAGAGGCAAGCAGGCCCTCAGGGCCTTGCCAGAATTTCAGCTTGCATTTGTTTCTATCCTGAAATCACTTCCTCCAGGCAACCTTGACTTCTAGAAAATTCCAAGGCAGTTATAGCCACCCCAACTAATGGGCTGTTAATCCCTTAATTTACATTAATTGCTCTATGGTCAATAATATCCAGATGTAATAAAAATAGACATGTGAATAATGCCTCTGAAGCTGCTTATCTAGCTGTTCCTATATTAATCTAAAGACCGTGAAACATTTATTTTAGTGTGATTTGGGTTAGAAATCCAGCCAAAGATGTTCAGTGGAGAATAAACTATCTGTGTATCCCCCAATCTGTTTCCAGGGGCTCATGCTGGCCAGTCTCATACCACCCAGCATCTCTAACTGCTGTACAAATAGAACAAGAATCCTGAAGAAGTCATGGCAGAATATCCTCCCCATCAAGAAACCCTCTGGCTTCAAGGTTCCAGTACACCCTACCTACCTTATACAACGTTCATCATAAAATAGGATTAGCCTAGTTGAGGACCTAGCACAGGTAGGGGCCGATATATATTTGAGATGGAATTGAGTAGGGGCAGGTTGTTATACCAAGTGAATAGCATCAACCTTTCCAGGCAGCTAGTTATGCCATAAACTCATCACATCATTCACAGCAAAGATACGTGATATTTCTAGCAAATACCTTCTATTCCTTTTATTCTAAGATAGAAAAAGAAAATTATCTTTTCCTCTATGTTAAGTAAATCACACTATACAATATGAATCCCAATTCTGATCCTTTTTTTCTTCCTCACCAGTTTATCACAAACATCCTAAATAACATCCAAAATACACATAAAGACTATAAATTTATTTATACAAACACCTGACTATAAACCTGTTTTACCCATATTAACCCCTTACTAGCTAATAATTTGCCAGCATTATTTTCATTTTCTGGTCCAAGTTTCACACTGATCCCTAAAGCATGCCCCATTCTCATCCAACATCATCAAGTTGACATTCCCAATAAGCAAAAAGGCAGATTAACTGGACTGAAAATCAAGTTTTTATTTTATTAAAGGCATGAATCAATCAGCTAAAAGACTGGATTGACTGCTTTCATCTTAGACTTCACTGATCAAGCCAATCACTGTACTGAGAAAGTCTCCCAAGGGTAAACACAGGGGCAGTGAGGTCTGCATGCCCCAACCCACATCTAACCTCCTCTCCCAGGGACCCGTTAAGTGGGCAACCGCCGGCCTCACTTACTTGCATAGGCAGATTATTCGCCATGGTGAAGCTGGGCATGGGCGGCAGAGCACTGTACGTGTTTGTGAGGGCTGTGTCTGTTCGGCCCAACATGGAGCCGGAGGTGAAGGAGGAAACTGCAGGGAGAGGAACACAACAGTCGTGGTGAGAGTCAGAGCCAAGGGCAGAAAGGCTGAAACACACTGATCAGCAGAATTAATATTTCCAGTTACCAGGCGTGGTGGGTTGTGGGATGGGTTGGTAGACGCTGGTGCTGAAACTGCTGCTGATGGGAATATGACTAGGTGTGTTGCTGGCTTGTCTTCTCTGATTCCTCAGCTTTTCTTCTCTTCTCCATTTGGCCCTTCGATTAGAAAACCATACCTGGAAATCAGACAGAACAGGTGAGCCCTGTGCCTGCTCCCAGCTCTGCCCCATCCCTGACAGGTCCACTGTCCTCCTCCCCCAGTCCCCGAGTGACGGCAAAGCATTTAGCAAACTAAATCTGTTTCTATTGATACAAACAAATGACATTCCTTAGAAGCAGCTGGGTCTCTAAAAAAGGCAAATGGTATGAGTCACATGAACACATGAACACACAGTCCCCAGGTACCTGTATTCTCGCTTCAGGTAGATCTATTTTGGCCGCTAGTCTTTCTCGGGCAAACACATCTGGATAATGGGTTCTCTCAAACTCTGAAAGAGTAAGTTGCATTTTCTATGTTGCACCAGAACTATACAAAATGTGTCAACCAAAGCCTGGATCAAGCTGATTTTCACCTCCTGACTTCCATCACTTTCAACCAATTCCCTTTAAAATGCTACTACTATTAGCATTGACTGTACTTGGAAGAACTATCCCATCAGAACCGTGTTCTATTTTTTTGTTTAATGTCATTCATTCAAGGTCTCTTCTGTGGCCTGAATTAGCCAAATCATGACTCTTTCTTTATGAGAAGTCAGATTTCTCATCTTTGAATTCCTGGTACGTGGAAAGAAGAAAGAAAACACATACACTAAAAGAGATACCCAGAAAAGACAGAAAAAGGGAACCTTTTCAGGCCTCTGTGCAAGGGCCCTGGCTAAATTTAGCTCTTTGTACTGAAGATGTGGCATTTACTTTGATTTACTGCTTCCCTACTTTGAAAAACTCCATCACCTTTCTCCAGGGCCTCAATTTGCTCTTGGGTAAAGGATGTTCTATTTCTTTGCAGCTTCCGCTTCAGCTGAAGTCGCATTTGGGCCTCATCTGAATCTTCTCCATTGGAACTGATGGAGTTGGTATTCTCTCCCCCTCCTTCCTGCTGCTGGCAGCCATCTGGAAAAAAAGGAACAGGACAGTAAGAGAAATTGGGAATAACTTGGAGTCTGCAAAAGGGGCCTCACATAGCCATAAACTCCAAGAGCAGTCTATTCTCACAGTCTCACCAAAACATTCCCGAGGTAACTGTCAGCCTTCAAAAGACATTGGTGACACATGTTACCTGACCACCATTTTCTGTTTTTATGATGATGAGACTGTGCAATGTAGATACTTATAGAATGTTATTCTGTGAATAACAAAACAAGTGGTATAGTTTCCAATTAAAATGTTCTTTCATAACTAACCCTGACCCTCCACATGCTTCACCCAGCTCCCTCTCCTTGCAGAATTTATTTACCTATGGCTGTGTTGGGAAAATAGAAGAGTGACGTTCAAGATTTCAGCTGATCTATAATCAGTAATTCCTATCTAATCAATTAGATGTTGATAGGTTTGTAGAAAATGCTATTAAGAAACCAAACCAAGCTTGTAATCTTTAAAAAAAATATTTATCTAGTTTTTATTTGAATTCTGCACAGTCAATTTCATTTTAAAGGTTGTGAATTTAGAAGTGCTTGCATTGTTCTGCAGTTTTATTCAACTATTGTATGAGTGCGCTTTGCCTTGACACCTATTACGAGCACAGCTGTAATTATATCATCACCAAGAACAGGCTATAATTGCTGAAAATGGAATTTTATATTTAGATAAAAGGACTGTCCATTCTTTGTAATGTGTTGCACCAGAGAAAAGTAAGATTTCTTTTAAATTTTTAACGTGTAATTTTAAAAAAGAAATAGTAGAGAGTTCACTAACTAGCTAAATATGCTATGCTGCAGCTGAATCCTTGGCATATCATTTAAGTGGTGCATTTTTAATTAGGGCATTTCCACCACTTTTAATGTAATTTCTATCATTAAACAGGGGAAAGTTTTATTGTTTTCCTTTGCTGCTTGGAGGGCAAGATGTGCACTTGGGCAAGCTGTCTCCTTTTGCGCCTTGCTGGAGAGGCCACAGCCTGTCTGAAGCAAAGGATTCAGTTCTCGCTAGGCCTCCAGGACCACTGCCTCCTGGGTCCTTGGTCTTGGGTCCTAAGGCCCCCTAGGGATACCAAACGGGGCTGCCCCCCTCCCCATCTTAGCGACTTGGCCCTGGGAGGAGGAGGCTCTGGGGCGCCTTGGTGGGAATCGACTTGGCCAGGAATATCATTTATAACCGGGAGACAATAGGCAATGCCTTCAAAGAGTTCAGGGAATTGTGACAGGATCTAGTGGGATCTTTTCAGGAACTTTGAAATGTTTTAAAACCCCAACTTTCTCCCCCATTTAAACAGGCAGATTCATCAGCACTGGCCACCATATGGGCCCTTGGAGATCTATTGAGATGACCACCAACACTTGAATAGAGAGGGGCTGCTTTTCAGCACTGCACAATGCCCCGCGAGTAAGGGAAACTATTAAACTCCTGGGGCAGGAGCGTTGGCAAACTTTCGTGGGCAGAATTTCGAGGCCACAATGAGCGCGGACAACAAAAGGATTCTCTTGAGGCGTGCAGCGGACCAATTGTGTTACAAGAAGCCCAGTCAACAGACTTTTCAGTGAAGTGTGTTAACCCCTCTGCTCTGCTATCATTAATCACTGTCCGAAGAGCGGGCGCCTCAATGCTATTTAGGGCGCTTGGCTGGGGGCTGGAGGGTGGATGGGGGGCCGGGGCAGAGGGTGGGGGGGCGCAGGGACGGTGGATGAGGACGGGATGTGGGGGGAAGCGGGGCGGAGAGGCAGAGCGGATGAAGACCAGCGGGGAGGGAGACAGGAGGGGAGGCACAGAGGTCTGGTTGAGGGAGGAGGAGAGGGGAGGGGTAGAGAAAGGTGGGGCCAGAAAGAGGCTCCGAAGAGGAATAGGCCAGAAAGGTGTAAGAAGGACAGAAAAAGAGCGCTGAGAGGAAAAGAGACAAGAGGGTCAGCAGACAAGGGGAGAGACCGAGGGAGATAAGAGAGAGACAGAGACTTAGTAAATGGGCTACTTCGGATCGTCTTGCGCTACATCAGAAAGGTGGGGCTTGGGGAGGGCTCCTCGGCCGCGCCCGAGAGCAGCTCACTCACAGGTGCCTGGCACCTGCGTCCCCGCTAATTTACTGCCCCAAGTTTCACGGGGACTTTTCAACGTGTTTTTCAGGGAGCGAAATGCCGAGCCCCTTTTCTTTTTGGATTCAGTCGATGAGGAAGACTTTAGAAATAGACTTTGGGGGACCAACTAGAAAGGCCCATCAGTTATTGCTTTTGGAAAGCACAAACAAAAACCTGCGATCCTCCAACGTGTAGGGAAGGGACCGAACACAATCCCATCTTGCTGGGGTGGCGGTCACTCAGACGCCTTCCAGGAGGCCCCACCCCAGTCCTTTTTTCTGGCACATTCGATCTCTCCGATTAAACAAAGCTACCCGGGTGTGCCTCGGAAGACCCCCACAGATAGCATTCTCTGCTCACGTTTGCTTCACTGACACTTTCCTAATTCTAAAACATGGACATGTGCTCACGTTCTCCTTCTTCCTTTCTTCCTCTCCGCACCACCCCCCCCCCTCGCCCGTGGCCCCCCGCACCACACTCACACACACACACACCACACACTTACTCACAGGAATGAAGGCGCAGCACCGACTTGGGAAGTAATTTTTTAAGGGGAGTCATTTAACGGAGGATGAGGAGCACTTGATTTTAAACCTCTTTGGGGAGAAACAAACAGCAGTGGAGACAGAGGCGGGTCAGGAGAAAGTCCTGGCTGCAGGATCCCTCCAAAACCCAACAGAGCCAGTGTGCACCGCTGAAAGCTTGCTACTTGAGCAACAGTCCGCAGCCCGGCGGTGCGGAAGAGGTCACTTTAACTGGATGCCTCTCCTTTTTTTTTTTTTTTCCTTTAGTGGATTTACTTTCCACTCTTAAAGCTTTTTAGCAAAATAAAACTAGAAGTTGGATCTCGGATTCCCCCCATGATAAACCTAAGTGGCAGACAATTAAGATATCTTCTTTAAAAGGCGCCCCCTCAGCGCAAAAAAAGGGCCCTTCAATGGGCGCCGTCCACCTTCCAGCCTAATCCTCGAGAAGGCGAGTGAAAGCGCCTCCCATTCTCCCAGACCCGGGACCATCTGACGCTCGGGATAGGATTTGTTTCCTGGAAGGAGAAGGGAGAGAGAGAGAAAGAAGAAGAAGAAGAAAAAAAAAAAAGACGCTGGGAAATAAAATCATTCCTTAGTTTCTTAGTGTCTTAATCAGTGAGGCGGAAAACAAGCAAGAAAAGATAGCAACCCGGTTGCGGCACCTTTTCAGCTCTGGAGCGCGGATCAAAACATTGAAGCATCTGTTGAAAAAAGAGACTGACTAAATCCTATAGAGGGCCTGGGTATTACGGAGGGGTGGGGGGAGGAGATAAGAAAAAGTGTCTCCGTGATCCCTAAAACCACCAAATCGCTGGAGAATTGGGGGCCGGATAGAGTTGTCTCTTGTGGTTGTCAGCCCACATCGGCACAATTTTATTCACCACCGCATGGCGTTGATCAGATGGAAACCATATTTGTCTCCCTCTGAGACCTAACCTCGCCTTATGCTTTCGGAGTCATGGACTCTTTTAAAACCCAAAACCGGCTTCCTGGGCCGGGAAAGGGGGCGAGGGAGGGAGGAGGGCCTTCTTAGCGCCCAAAGAGCCAAGGATTCCCGGCATGTCAGCCGTGGCCACCGGCGCCCTGTGGCCCCTGCACCCGGGCACTCCGCGCTCGGCTGGCGTGACCGTCCTCCCCACGCAGCGGGGACCAGGCACAAGTGTGTGTTGGGGGGGGGGGGCTGGGGGAGTTGGGGGGCGGGGCCCGGGGACAGAGGGAGAACCGGCAGTTGGTGAGCCAGAATGCTCCAGCAACTGGGTGCCTGAAAGAAAGTTCAAAGCTCCTGAACGAGCGCCACCTCCCGCCCCAGCAAACAGGAGCCCTCGCGCCCAGGGCTCAGCCTTCCCAGGCCCGGTCACCGAGTCCCGCGCCCTCCTGGAGACTTCTCTGGCAGACGAGGCGGCGGGGTGGGGTCACCCCGACCTCAGATTGGGGTGGGCGGTGGTGCTGGGGGCGAGCAGTGGGAGTGCGTCCCTTGGGTGTGTCCGGTGTGCGCACGTGGGAACCCTACAGTTTCAAAGGTCAGGTGAGGGTATGGCGGTCACTCCCTCGTCCTCACCAGAGGCCGGAGGGGGCCAGCGGGGAGCCAGCGCCGCCTCGGGGGGCAGCCTGCCGCACCCCGGGAGGCCGAGGTTCGGCCCGATCCGGGCGAGCGGGCGGGCGGGTCGCCCAGGGGAACCGAAGCCCTGCGCATCGGGAGGCCTCGGCCCGGCCGAGCGGCCGCGCTGGGAAACAACCGAGCCAGCGCTTTGCTCCCTATCTTCCCAGTGTCCGTCCTATATTGTTTTCTGCTCTTAAAACTGACATGTCTAATTGGCAATTGGTGCCGAATCGTGTCCAGAGGTCTCTTGTGGAACATTTCTACAGCTGTCTCCTTCAACTAGACGCTTATTCATGTCGCCTTAATGAGAAACAAAACGTTCTCTAATGAGCAATTACAGAGCGACAGGATTGTTCCCATAACAAATTCTTGCGAGTGACAGAAGCATCCTTTGTACCAGATATTTCGCATACTGTTACCGATTTTCCCTTCCCTCGCCGGCTCCGTGGAGGCGCGGGGCACCCAGATTGGGTTGAGAGCGCACGGAGGCGAGGGCAGCCCCGTCAGCGTCCCCCTCACCGCCTCCCCTGGCCGGGAGCCCCCAGGCTTGGTCGTGCTCCGGGGAGTGAGATTCCACGTCCCATTATCCCTCATATTATCTCCTTGTCACGAGGACAACAAATACCGATTAATCTTCGGAGTAAACTGTTTCCTATTCTTGACCAATCTACCTCCGGTGTGTGGAGGGGAGGGGCGGGGAGAGCCAACCGACCCGACCCCACCCCCGTCTGCTCCTCTTCTTCCATCCCTTCTCACAGAGCCTGCAACGGTCCAGATCCTATCTTTCCTCTCAACTCCCGGGTAGCTCCCAGCACACCAAAGTCTGGCTCACAGAAGCCTCACCCCACCTATCTTATTACACAGTCGCCACCCACAAAGAATGAGAAGTAGGGGCCCAGAGGAGTGGAGGGGGTCCGAACCTAGAGGGTAGGGTTGTTTTAGTTGGGAAATCAACATTTCCAATGCCCCATCCTCAACTTGGCCCTGCATCTCACTGTTCACCCTCTTACACACCTTACTCATAGTCACATAATTTGTCGATTACAGCAAAAAGCAAGATGATACAATTATGTTTACCTTGCAGTCTGTCAGTGTGTTAACTTGTCACACTTCTACAGCAAGGGGGCTCTCCGTGCATTTTAATGGCACATTTGAATAGGGCACCACGCAGCTAGCTCATACAGGCACACACCTACTCCTGCCCATAACACATACTCAAGCATGCACGCACACACACACACACCCCAGCCACATTCATACTACTTCTGACTACACAATACTTGAATTTCCAGCCAACCAGACAGTTCAACAAATACCACCTAGATACAGCGCAAGTCAATGTGTCCCAAGCCCTTGAAGAGTTACTCCCACTACGTTCTCCAAGCACGAAAGTCCAGAGAGGGAAAAGGTTGGAGGAGAAGAGGATACGCAAGGGCTGCATATATGGAGAGTTTGAGGATGGGTGTTTGGGTTTTTACCTTGCGTAGGTTGCCCTGGCACTGATGTTCCCGGATACCAACCCGGGCGGGTGCCCCAGCTTCCGGTCTGCCCGTTCAACATCCTTAGTTTATCATACATGCCGTCTGCGCCCATCTGTTGCTTTTCGCTAGCCAGGTTGCGAAGAACTCTGTTTATTGATGACACCTGCAAATCAAATCAAGATCAAACCAAATGGCAGAGTCTCCTGAAGACACAGTTGCCCTCTTAAGTCTCCATCTCAGCATGCCACCCCTTTAAAGAATGACCCCTAATACATTAAAAAAAAAAAATCCCCAGCCATCCTGGGACAGTGGGTGGACTTGCAGAGACATCGTGGAAAGAATGTCAGCTATCACTCTGGGCATAGAAACTGAGTTGGGTAGAGAGCTGGAACACTAGGGAGGGGTCCTTCACTGTCGCTCAGTGTCTTTGGTGACCTAACTCACATGGCTGCTTTTTTATTATTGTTGTTGTTACAAAGATTCCCTGTCTCCAATATTAAGACCTGGCTTAGAGATTTCTTTCACTGTTATTTGTTTTTTATATTAGGACAGAAATGGATGTTTGATTTCTGAAAGAAGGTTCAAACAGCAAGATGTGGAGGAAGCTTGCTTGAATCTGGTTTTCATTTTCACTTTCCTTCTAGATTCCAGTGACTTTCTCCACTCTCTACCTTGCCACATGCAAATATGGTGACTAACCCTCCCACACTTGACTCCCATTTCCAGAAGGTCAATAAAAAGGTCAAAGTGCTCCTCTCAAGACCCCCAGGTACAGAGGTGACAAACAGAGGTGGAGCAGGGAGGAGAGAAAGAGAAAGACACTGGCAGAAAGGAGAGCAGGGGGACGCAGAGAAAGTGATGGTAAAGAGGGAAGAGCATGGGGCTTAGGGCAGGGAGAGGGAATGTTCTCAGTGAACTTACACTTGGTATGTTATCGTTGGTACAGACCCCCTCGGACAGTAATCTGTCTCGGATTTCCCAAGCAAAGATGGACGGGCACTCCCGCTTATACTGGGCTATTTTGCTTACAACTTCTGGAGTCGCTACTCTCGGTTTACTACCACCGATTGCCCTGGGTCTGATGGAGCCAGTCTCGTAATACCTGCCCAGAATTTTACTCACACATCCGTTGGACACCTGCATAGGGGAAGTGGACAGAAAACCACATTATTAATAATTTCAAGACAAAAATAAAATTGTTTAAGTATGCATTAAACAATGACAAGCTTACGTTTTGATTGTCCAGCACTTGGACTTTTGCATCTGCATGGGTCTATAACACAAAAATATACCTTCAATGGTATGAGAACTTACTGTAGAGAGCTTTTTTTCTTAAAATTACATTTGTAGCCCTAAAAACTACAAATAGGATGATACTTTCAAACAGTTTGAACTAAAAAAAAAAAAAAAACCTAACTTAAAAGTTTTTAAAACTGTTTTTGTAAATAAACACTGCCAGAAGATGCGTCAAAACGAAGTCAGATTGTTTTGTGCTGATCTTGCTTAAAGTGGTGTTATGTTTTAATGAGTGAAGGGGGAAAATAAACTGAATCTTTAGTCATTTTTCCTTTAAAAATATGCCAATTGAGTGAGTTAGGGAGGGAGGAAAACAGCATTCGTCTTTTAAAATCAATATATATTCTTCATGAAAATGAAGAAATAAAACAAATATCTCAAACCCTGAGAGGTAAGCATGGGGTGAGTGAGAAGGGGATGAAATTATGCAGATTTATATAATTCATTTTATTACAGTTCATAAACTGTTACCACAAAGAACGTTTTAACAAATGAAAAGAGAAAGGTTTTTTGGTTTGTTTGTTTTTAATTCACACCCAGTTTTTTTCTTAAGCAGATGAATTCTCTTATGTGACTGACCCAGGTTGAAAGAGATCGGGAAGGATGGTGGAAGGAAAGGGGAAAGCAGAAGGCAGGGGAGTGGGGTGGGGGCTGGAATGAGGGGTGAGGGTGGGGGTCCATAATTAGCAGCGTTTACAGTAAGAAATGAAGAGAGGGCCTTGAGAGTGGAGGGCCGCAGGGGCGGCGAATGGGGCGGCGCCGGAGGATCACCTGCAGAATTCGGGAAATGTCGCACGGCCGGGCCCCGCTGTGAGCTAGCTCTACGATCTTCTGCCGGGTGGAGTCCGGCAGTGGCCGCCCGTTGACAAAGACACCACCGAGCTGATTCACTCCGCTGTGACCTGAAGAAAGGGAGAGGAGAGCAGAGCAGAGAGGAGGGGAAGAAGGGGCAAGAAAGAGAAGAAGGGGAAGGAGGAGGTGGAGGAGGAAGAAGGAGAAGGATGAAAAGGAGGAAGGAAGAAGGAAAAGAAGAAAAGACAACCACAATGCATCCTCAGCTCCCTGCCAGCCCTGGCCAACCTCAGTGATCAGGTCCCTGCTCTCGATGGAAAATGACAACCGGACCTCGAAGCCATTCCAGGCATCGGGCAGCCCAGCCCAGACACAGCGGAGCTCCTGCCCACCCGCCTGCAGAACAGAAGCACGGTGCAGACACACGTAAGAACACACACACCTCACTACTACTCACTGCTTTCACTCCAGGAGAACCCCCAGCCCACTGCTGCCCTCCAGAAACACCCCAGCCAGTCTTTGAACCCGAAAGGTGCAAATAATCAGCTCAGAAATATCCTCCCAAAGATCCCCTCTGAGTGTAATGAAAAACCACGAGTCCTATAGAACCCCCACTGCATCTTCAAGCTCCCTGCATTGTTAGAACTGTGATGGCAAACCCTACAGCTCCTCAGTGTTCCCTCAGATGCTAGATCCAGAAACATTTGCTGTCATATTCCAAACTCTGGTGAAGCACCAGGATTTAAAAAAAAAAAAATAGGAGAAAAAAAGTGAATAGAGTAAAGAAGAACCAGAACAGCAAATCTGTGGCCAGTGAACCGCAACCTGGGTTCAGCACCTCCCATGCAGACTTCCTCAAGCCCCTCATATCGGCTCCAACCACAAAGTAGTCTGGCTGCTACAGTGGGCCAGAGGTCTGGGAGTCTGTCTGCACCAGCTACAGCTCCGCTTTTACTTCCGATGCTAAATTCGGCCCTCCCCACAGCCCAGGATAGACAGGAGCAAAAATCAAAAAGTGAAAAGGAAAAGACCACACCACAGTGTCCCCTTCCCTCCTTTATCTGGTTATCTCACAACCTCACCCTATTGTCTAAACTGAGAATAGGGAGGAGTTAGCACCCCTGTAGCCCCCCTCCCCAGAAACCACAGGCACACAAATAAAGCCAATTGCCAATTTCCACTTCCTTAAAAATCTCCAACCTGCAGCCCCGACTCTAGAGAGCAGCCCTTCCAGGAGATGTGGCTCCCCCGCTCAGCTCTCCTCTCCTCTCTTCTCCTTGGAGCCTCTGATAAATTGACTCCAGGAGCCTGAGCTTCTTAGCAATAAATAAGCTCCAAATATAGAAGAGGGGGGAAAATATGATGAGCCTCTCTGACATTTGTCTTTAAAATAAAACTAGCTGCACGTCAAGTTTGAGCTTAATTTCTGGAAATAGGCGGAAGTCGCTCCGGATCATGCATGGAAGGCTAATTGAAAAGATCAGTCGGGGCGCTTGTGGCAGCCTTGTCACTTTGTGACAGTGCTCCGCTCCGGGAAATTGCATCGTCACGACAAACGGGACCGTGATAAAACGACCCTTTCCGTCCCTATTTGTAGATCACTCAGACGAGATTGAACTGCACTCGTTTCCCCTTCGAGGGGAGCCGCGTTTTCAGAGTAGCCGAAGGCTTGGGGCAGAGGGGTGGGGGGGGGACGCTGACTGAGGGGGCGTGCTGAAGCCTCAACTCGATGAGAAGTGACAGGCGTTTGGGGTATCTAGGCTCCGCCGGGCCGGGCTCGAGCAGGGACATCGCGGGGAAACCGCTTCTCCAACAGAGCGAGGCCTAGAGCCCGCTCCTGGTTTCTCCTAAATTCCCTTTATTGCCTTCCCTTGCCTCTAAAGAACTTCTGCTGCTCCAGCTTACAGGAGCCTCCCCTTTGGGCAAAGGACGCCTTCCAGGAAAAAGAAAGGCACTCCCAGAGAAAGATCGAGAAAGACCTTCCAAACTTCACGCGCAGCCGAGGCAATTCCCAATCTGGGAATGCCAAGGCGTATGAAGCCGCCTAATCCTAGACCTCCCTCTTTCTCCCCCAAACAGGCAAAAAAAATAATAATAATAACCTGCCCACCACCTCCGCGGCGACCGCCGGCGGGTGCTTGCCCAGGGCCAGGTCGCCTCTGCCAGCATCGAAATGGCAGCGAGGAAGCGCCGCTCTAAGTTCCCCTTCAGAGGTTAAGCCTCAATCATTGTGTCCCTTCCCTAGGGACGGCTGGCGCTCTCGCCCAGTGGCGATGATTATGCGCCTAGAATTCGACCGCGAAGCATCTAATAGGAAAACATATGGTGTCAATTTGGATGCTCTGCGCCTCGCGCACACCCGGGAGCGAGCGGCACAAAGCCCTGCAGGCCGGCCCGCGACCCCGCGCCCCTCGGGGCCCGCCAGCCAGGCCGCAGCGGCAAATGCTCAGCGCCGCGCGCCCGGGGCCGGCCTGCCCAAGAGCCTGCGGCTGGGGCCCTTGTGCTGGAGAGGGGAGGACCCAGCAGCCAGGAAGAGTGGCCAGAAGCCCGAGCCTCGCCAAGGAGGGTTCCAACCGGGCCAAGTCCCCGGGGCCTGGCACGTTCTGTACAACTAATCCGCCTTCCAGCTCGGCGCCCGCTTTGAGCCCTCTCCTGCGCTTCACGCCCACCCAGCCGCTAAAGGGCCAGGGGACAGCTAGCGGCTGCAGGACAGATGCATCAGGGGCTAGGGACCCCTCTCAGTCTGCAGTTCGGCAAGGGAATGTTTCTAGAAGATTTAGGCTTTCAGGCACTCCATACAGCGGAGCCCTTAAACCGCCTCAGGGCTCTGTCCCTCTACCGGGGCCTAGTTTCACTGGGCCTCCAGGCTCTCAGGCCCGGTCTCAGATTCGTCCTGCCACAAAGCAGCACCCACGTACTGAGCAGGAAGGTGGGCTGGGTGCCCAAGGGGTCTAGGCAAAGGGAGGATGGGAGATGCAAGAGCCAGCGAACCAAAGGCACATCGGGCCCGGAATGACTAGGACCCACACAGTAGCCACCAGGGCAGGGCTGCTCCAACTCCTGGGCTCGATCCCCACTCCTCCCAGACCTAGTAAACCTGCTCTCGCCGGTCTGCGCCCTGTAACAGTCCACGGTTCCAGTACCAACTCCACCCCACCGCAGGCCTGGGTGCCCCACTCCCTTGGCCTTCCAGGCCCCTCGCCAGGGTGGCGATGGGAGGAGCTGCTCTTAGGGTGACTGGGGTAGAGGAGCCCCCACCCGCCCCAGACGGTGGAGACTTTCAGTCTTGACTAAGCCCAAGGGGCCTCCTTCTCGCGCTACGACGGCGAGAGGCCTCCGCCCCGCCCCGCTCAGTCCAGCCCCCCTCTCTGGGGTCAGAGCCCGGGCAGGGGCGGGGAGGGGGTGTGAGTTACAGGATTTGGGGGGATGGGGTTTCTCTACCGCAGCTTCGCAAACTCTTGCGGGCTGTTCCCAAGGGCCCAGCCCCTGTTCTTCCAGGAGGGAGAACAGAGCAAACGCCCTCCCCTCTTGGAGCAGCTGCCTCAGGTCCCCGGGCCTCTTCCCTCGCGCCCCGGGCCTGGCCAGCGCGGACACCGAGAGCCTCCAAGCCCTCCCCCGACCCGCGCGCTAGTCCGCGCCTCCCCCGCCCGAAGTCCAAAAAGACCAGAGGCACTTACTGTTCTGCATGCTGGCGCTGGCTGGGGGCCTCGGTATCCCACGGGGCTCGAATATGGGGCTCTGTTAGCAAGAATATAGGCATTAATTCTGGGCCGGCACCAGGTAGGCCTACCTCCCTACAGAGGGTGTCCTGGAAGCAGGACAGGAGAAAGCCTCTTCTTTAAAGAAATAATCCACTCCATCAGTTTGGGGCTATCGGATCAATCAGTTTGGGCAGATCAACTCTGCCCTCCAGTATGTGCAAAATCTACCTTTTGCATTACAAATACTCCAGTATTCCCAGTCTGTTTCCCCCATATCTCTTAGTAGTTAACCCTTTAGTCAGAAGAATCCATGACTTGATTTTTAATTTTTTCTTCCAACTGAACAACAATGAAGAAGCATTCTGACTCTTTCAGGTTGAGGAACCCAAAGCAGCCAGCATGGAACTTGCCTGAAATCTGGGAAGTCTGTCCACTCTCACAATAAAAGGTCTCACACATCTGCGCGCTCCTAGTTAAAGTCTTCCCCCTAAGACAAAACAGGGGAGAAAGGTATGTCAAACTATGACTCAAAAGCATAGATCATGGACTCTCTGATCCACACTCTCAGAAAGAAAAGAAAAGAAACCCATCTTGGGCTCAAACTGCCATTAAACTCTAAATCCCAGAGCTACACCCACATTTCCAGCAGCCTGTCCTGCAAAGGTCTCCAGGTTTTGATAGTGGCTGCTCTGACCCGGCTTTGGGCAATTTGCAGAGCCTGACAATTTAGGGCCCCATTTTGCAAAAATACCAAGAACTAGGGAAAGAAAAGGAGAGAACAAGAGAAACAGTGGGGTTAGGAGAAGAAGCCAAGAGCTGGGAGAAGGGGGGCTTATACCTGAAGTTTAGAGGTGAAGCACAGAGGACCCTGGAACTTCAGAGTGCTTGAGGGTGCAGGCTGGGGCTGCTTGGGAGGATGTCAGAACCATTACTCCTTTCAAGAATTTCACTACCCCAGTTGCCCCAAGCCCCTCGCCCCAACCCAAGTCTTTGGTTACCTCTTTATCCTTCACTCTTCCCCTCAAAGCTTCCCAGTCGGCTTGATCGCCATTCACTTCCATTCTTTCTGGGACTTTGAAAGTGGCAAGCCCAACTTTTTCTCCCCAAAACCTCACTTATTGTGATTAACTTCTCTTTTGGTGTTTAGATCTTCCCCCCTTTTACTGTACTGTGACACACGCTGTCTACCTCGCCTCACTGCTTTAAAAAGTACAAACAGGAGGGGGTGAGCGTGGCCGACAAAGCCTACAGAGAGCGAACAATGGCTTCTATTCTCCAGCTCTCCCCAAACCCTAAGAGCAAAACCGAATCTCCCTAACTAGCAACACAGCTTCCAACCAAAGGTACCAACAACTCACCAACTCTTAAAGGGAACAGAGGGACGCTTCTCGCTTTGTAAGTCCTGACCCAGGGCTAGTCCCCCAAGGTTAACACCTCCTCCACCACTACCCCTCCCTGTCTTCTCTTAAGAAGTAGGTTCTGGGTGGGGGAGAAAATAGAAAAGTAATTTCTTGTTATAAATATCTGGACGTAATTGTGTTACTGGTGTGAGTTGTTAGGGGCTGTAAAAAGATACAACGGCACCGTGGGGAGCTCAATTGGGAAGAGAGAGTTACAATAAAGAACCCATTCAAAAGGTTTGCCAAAAAAAAAAAAAATGTAAAATAATTAAATAGTCACAGCATCACTTTCCCTGCTTAAAAAATTAAAATATTCATTCTTTTTTCTGTTTTGCTTATTATGATTATTAATTTTGCCTGTCTGCAAGTAAAGAATTCTAAGAAGCATAATTTTTTTTTCTTCAAGGCTATTCATGGTCTAATTTATTAACTAGCTGGGAGGCAGCTTAAATCCATAAAAATAAACTTAGAGGACTTTCCCCCAGCTTCCCAAGGCAGTTTCCCAAAGCCTCTCTCCTGTCTCTCCATCCCCGAGACCAAGTCAAGTCCAGGAGACGCAGAAAAACCCAACTTTCTGCAGAATGCCCAACTCCCCACACACACCAAGTCGGATTCTGAAACTGCAAATAGTAGCTGGTGGGGAGAAGGGGGACTGAAATTCCCCTAGAAGGGTAAAACTTCCTACTGTAACCTATACCTATACTTAACCACAACCGAATGCCCCCAGTCCAGGTTGGTACATTCTTGGAGCCATTTTTAAAAAATCACTAGCTGATTCCAGAGAGGCCTAACCGATTAATTTTCCAAGCAGCTGGGAAGGTGGAAGCATTTCAAATCCTGGTTTTGCTCCTTTCCCACCCTCCTCTCAACTAAGAAGCTATCTCATTACTTAAGTAATCGTTAACACAGTGCAAAAGCAACCCGGGAAGCCAGGCATCACACCCGGAAGCACTCTCGCGGAGACTAGACTCCCCCCACCTTAGCCACAGCTTCAGCCCCCCAGCTCAACCTCGGGGCTTCCTATAGCCCTAGCCCAGTCAGAGACCCATTTGGGAAAGGAAGGGAGTCTCCAAACACCTCGGAGTCGCCTTGCCGTGGTCCACTAGGCCACTGGGCCACTGCCTCCCTATCCCAGATCCAAGCCTCAGTTTTGCTGCTGTTGTTTTAATTACTTCATTCTCAAAACCATCTCCAAACTTCTTAGCTAGGGTGAAGGGGAGAGCTCACTTTTGGCCCTCCCCGCCCCCAGCCAAAGAGTAATTACCAATTAAGATGACAAAGTTTTACTCTCTAGGGCCAAATAAGACAACAACTAATCAAATTACCTTCAGACGTTTGCAAAGGTCACCAGCTATAAAAAATGTAATGTCAATGGCCACAAACTATTATTTCTCCTCCGTAAACTCGCCAGGCTTTCAAGGTCTTTGCTTTTCATTTTCTGCTCCCACCCCCTCCTCAAATCTTCCCAAGTTCTAGTTAAACGTCCAGTATGGCTTAGGGAGCTTTGGATAAAATGAGAAAAAAAGAGAGAGAGAGAGAGAAACCACCGTTCACTTTGTTTTTAAACTTTCTAGAAATCACTCATGACTGGAGGGCCGCGTTTTAGCACTCGAAAAAGAAAGCATTTCCACTTGAAATTCAACTCCATTTCCCCCAAATTACACTTGCTAAAATTCAGGGCTATTATGGTGCAGGGAGACTGAGAAAATCTGCACAAGGAAAGAGGCAACAACTTTATGAACTTTGAAAAGACACTTTTTCTCCTGGGGCCTTAGAATCGAAAAGCTCTCGAATTACTCAGACTAATTAGCAGGGAGAGGATGTGATCAGACCAACGGAAAGCCACTGCTTTCATATTGATTTTTCTAAAGGCCTCACAAAGAAAAAAATCAGGAGCTTTGGATTAAAATAAACAAACAACCTTTCCACCTCGAAACTTGTTGAAATGGCAACATCAGGGCAGCTTTGTCAGAGGAAGACAAGGAAAAATACCCACCGAACGCTGGGACAGGGAGGACCCCAGCTTTCGCAGGGTGAGGGCGAAGGTTGGGGAAAACCCGGGGCGCAGAGAGTTTTCAAGTTCCGAGCTCTGCGCCCAAGTTGGGGGCCAGAGCCTGGGGGCTTGCTGGAAGCTGACAATCCTCCCGTTCGTCTCCGAGCTCCCTCGGAGCGCGCGTTCCACCGCCCGGGCCTGGCAGCTTCCTTCCCGGCTCCCGCTCCCTCGCTCTTTCTTTCGGCCTCCGGCGTGGGGCTGCAGTGCCGACTGACTGCTCGAGCTGGCGGCGGGCGCGGCTGTCCTGAGCGCTCGGGTGCCAGCGGATTCCTCGGAGCCCGGGAGAGCGCCGCACAAAGCCGGAGGGCGGGCGGGCGGCGGCGAGGCGAGCCGGCTCCCTCGGCGCTCCCTCGGCGCGCGGCTCTCTGCGCGCTCGCTGGGCCCGAGACTGGACAAAGCGGCCGGCGGCGGCCGATCGCTGCAGCCGTTCCTGGGTCTGTGGCACCGCAGAGCCTCTTCGTCCTCTCCGGCCGGCCGGGAGCATTTGGCAACGCTGTGGCCGGGAGCCGCGGAGGCTGCGGCGCCCAGAGCCTTGGTCCTTCCTGCGAGATCAACCCGCGCTGGCGCTGGCGCTGGCGCTGGGGTTGAGCGGGCCGGCCGCCCCGAGCCCTGCGCTGCTCCCGCTCGCTGGCGGTCGCCCTCTGACGCCGGCTTTCGCTGGAAGTAGAAAGTTTGGGCTCCTGCGTGGAAACTTCTCCGGTCCAACTCTCCCGGCGTAGCAGTGGGGGAGGGGACGGGCGAGAGGGAGGAAGGAAGGGGGGAGGAAGGGGGAGACCTGCCTGAATATTGCAATAAAAATGAAGCAAGAAGAAAGAAGCGGACTCACCTTTCTGAGGCATCCTCTCTAGTCAAAGCTCCTGTCAAGAGTTTTGTTTGATTTTTTTTTTCTGTTGTCGTTGCTTAAAGACCACAACGGTTTGAAATGACGGTGTTTTAAAGGAGTTGCTGGCGAGAGTTTTCTCCACGGACGCTGCTGGTTTGGTGTGTGAGAGCAAATCTCAGATCCCTGGGAAGGAGACAGAGATTGACAATAAAATGGGCTGTCAGCGGCTGGAGAGTGAGAGATAAAGAGTGTGGGTGAGGGAAGTGGCTGCAGCCAGCACACCTATGCTGATTGGTGATGGCTCAAGTGTGTTAATGTGTGTGTGCCGGGCGCCCGGCCTCGCCTCCACCGCTCCTCACTGGCCCATTAGCGAAGCCTGACCTCTGTCATCATCCTCCAGCAAAACACTTCCTCCTGCGCCTGAACCAGAGCGGGAAATGAGGCCGAGCCACGGTTCGCTTTTCAAACCCACTAATCACTCCGCAACATGCAAATGCACGGATCGCTCCCACACAAAATATTGCTTTATGCAAAGCAGCGCCGGGGCCTCGCGCCAGCCGATTGGATGCTCCCTCTCCCCGCCTGGTGCAATTGGTCCGTTTGTTTGAATATGAATACACTTGTTTTCGGCCCCGCCGGTGTGTCCCCGCTGCTCTCCCCGGCGCTGGGCCCCCCGCGCCTGGGCTCTGGGGCTGGCGCTCGCGACATCTCTAAGGCTCAGAGCACTCCGGGAATCAGCGCGGCCAGCTCTGTGGCCGCGAACTTGAGAGGTGGAGTGAAGGCCGCTGAGCTAGGGGTCGCGCCTCCCACACACTTCAGCTGGGCGCGGGACTCACAGCTCATGGATGGAGCAAGTTTCTGTAGCTGCGCGCTTCTCTTTCTTGCCAACTCCCGTGCAGCGTGGCCTGCTGCCCCGTCTCCGCCCGCCCCCCCCTCACGTCCCTACCCCATCTCCGTCTGGACCCTGGGACGCGAACACCGCAGTGGCCGCGCCCTAGCCCACCTGGCCGCGGAGAAGACGACGAGAAAAGGGCGTTAGCGTCACTGGGTCCCGGCAGCCACACTCGCGCTGAGGCTAAGGCGAAGCTTAGGCCGAGAGGAGGCCGCCCGGCCGGGCACTTGGCGAGGCCAGGCGGCCTTCCCAGTGCAGGCCTTTGGGGCCTGCCCATTCCCCGACCCTCGCTCCCCCGGCCCTTTCTTCTGTTCGTTCTCCTTTCGGAAGGCGCGGTGCGCAGTGGAGCGGAGGCACAGCCGGGGCTGGAGAGGCCCGAGCAAACACGCCACTTACTTTGTGTACAGAGGGTTCTTGTGAAAAGCCTGAAGAGTCCTCACCAAACACTCACCAACTTCTCCCACGTGCCATTTGTTGACTAAGTGCGGCTGTTTTTCCAGGCGCCCGAGAGGAGGGGACGCAAGGGGGAGATAAGAAGGGGGGTGGAGGCCTGGAGTGGAGGGAAACGACCAATGCTGGGAGAGTGTGTGTGTGTGTGTGTGTGTGTGTGTGTGTGTGTGTGTGTGTGTGTTGCGCGCGCGCGTTCTCGCTCGCTCGCGATGTCGGCGTGTCAGCGTGTATCCGTGTGTGCCACCAGTTATCTTCTGTGGTGTGTGAGTCTTTCGCACGACGGTTCCCTCTCCTGGGTCTGCTCAGTCCACGGAGGCAATTCCCCTTCAGCTGTTGCCAGAAAACCGGGGAGGAAAGTAAGTAAATGGCTTTTCTCTTCTGACCACACACCACAAGTCCATTTGTTGAATGCCGGACGATTAGGACACACCTCAGTACACTCCAAAGGCTCCCCTCGGTGCCCGCAGTTAAGGTGACAGGGGAGGGAGCGGCTGCCCCTTCCGGCAAAATTCCGGGCTCTCTTGGAACTTGCAGGTCGCGAGGCAAGGAAAGGGGAAGGTTTGGGATGGGGCACACACCCCAGGATCCGACAAAAGAGGATGGGTTTGGAAGAGCTGAGGTAGGGAGGCTGAGAGGAAGCCGTCGCCAGGTAGACTTGATTCCTCTCCACTCGTGCAAAGTGCAAAAAGTCAGAGCTCATCAATAAAGTCTCTGCCACCTGAACTCACCGCTGACACGCGGCGCGACGGCTGCCCCGGGAGCTGGGACCCCGAGGAGGCTGCAGGCTGCCTTGGGCCGGCTCCGGGCCTAACGTGGGTCTCACGTTCTCCTCCCCTACCTGCGCCCACTAACGCCGCAGCGGAGAGGCCGGGCAGAGCTGCGGGGTGAGCTGGGAGGTCTCCCCTATCTGGGCCAGAGTTGGGGTAGCACAGCCCGATCACCATCTCGGCCTGCGGAAGGCCCTTCCAGCGGCCCAGGAGCCATACAGCGCCGGGAGAAAACCCAGACCAAAGAAGCTAAGGAGGTGGCGATGGGCGCCCCGGTCGGCGCCTTCTGTGCGAGACTTCGTAGGACCGCGACTTTCAGAGGATCCCAGGCAGCGAGGCAGCGGGCCCATCCCAGACCAGCGAAAGCCTGCATTCTTTCTCTCTCTCCCTTTACTTCGTAACAATCAGTAAAGAAGCTCCAACTCAAGTCCACTGAGCATAAGCGGCGGGGGGAGGAATCCCAGAGACTGTCCGAATTGGAGGCGAATATCATTTTTACAACCTCTCAATTAGCGACCGAGTGGATTAGCACCTTCTTAAGCTTTGCCTTAGAGAGAAGCAGCCGTAATCTTGTTGCTATTTCCCCCCTGGGCACTAGCTCTTTGAATCAGCTCCTTCTCCCACCCTCCCACCCCCACCTCACCTCGGAGAAAAGTTTTAAACAACAACAAAAAATCATAAGAGGCGAGGAGCGGGAGTGAATGCCACTGACGTCATTGGGTGAAGGTGGGGGCTCAGAGAAGGACTCTTGGAAACCACTCTGCACAAACAAGAAACAAAAAAAGGACTTGGCAGCTTCCAATGTGTCAATATTTGGGGGAGGGGGGAGCTCAGCCCGCCGAGAGGCAGAGTTTTCAAAGTTGGAGGAGAGCAGGGAGGAGAGCTTGAGTTCCTGTCCTCTCTGGGCTAGCCTCAAGGAGGGCGGGGGTGCCGTTCTGCCTCGGGCCGCCTGGCGCCCTCTGCCAAGTACCTGTTCCGGGGGCAGGGGGGGGGGTGCGACAGGGCAGGTTGGGGGACTGGGACGGAGCTGCAGCGCGCCAGGGCCAGAGGTGTGCGCAAAATTGAGACAATTCCTAGGTCGCCATTTTAATTGCGGCTTCCAACAAGACCGAGGCCCACTTGCTGCCCTCCGAGTCGGGGTTGGAGGGAGGGAGTCGCGTCTTCCATTTCTTTCACGCCTTTTCCCGCCTCTCCCTAGGTACCCCCCCCCCCGCCCCCGCCCTCACCCTTTGGCGTCGGAGGAGGACTTTTCTCTGGCCTGTTCCCGCAGGGGCTGCCCGGGTCATCCCACCCGGTAGGGGGAGGCTGTCTTTGCCGAAGGAGTCGCGCTGGGGGATCGCCGCTCGCCTGAGTGCCCGGAGTCTCTGGTCAGTATTGGTGCGTAAGTGTGAGGTCGGGCAGCATCTCACCCCTAGCGGTCCCTGGCATTCGCCCCCTGCCCGATCTTCAGGTTTCCCGCCCGGAGGGCGGCCTCTGGCGAGGCAAAGCCATGCCCGGCTCGTGAAGAATGTTCGCTTGCTTCGCGGCTTCGGAACCAAGAGTCTCCCACCCGGTGCTGTGACACCTCTGAACTGCAGCGTTCCACCGCCTAGCAGAGGAGCGGGGCTGGCGTGCTGGTCAGGGCGGAGGAGAGCTTTTCTTTGGAGGAGGAAAGTCTCCGCCAACACCTGCGTCACTTTGCAGAGCCTGAAACGGCTCTCCCTCTCTCTGCAGGCTCTGGGAAAGTGGGTTCCCAGCCTCGTGGAGCTGACGAAACGGGTCCAACGAGCACCAAACGCAAAGGCGACCATCCTGCCGCCCAGCCAGGGGCGCCTTCTCCCCTCGGGCCTCTCTCTTTTCTCCAGCAACCTGCGGGTTTCCAGCTCACTCGGCAGCCTCGCCGAGCCCAGAGCGCCGGGAAGCGGAGGAGAGCAGAAGCCGGACGGGTGGCGCCTCCGGGCTGTGGCCACGCTAGGCTGGGGAAAGCCGCGGTGCCCTCGCCCTTCCTCGCCTCCTGCCAAATGGCAAGTGTGTCTCAGCACCCTCTGGGTTCGATTCTCTTCCATTCACATTAGGCGGCAAGCGTCTCTTTCTCACACCTCCCCCTCCAATACTCAGAAAAAAAAAGAAAAAAAAAAATCCTAACTGTGAGATCCCTGCTGCCCCGCAGGTTGGACTCTCAAGCCTTTGCTTTCTGGACCCTACATGCTGTTGTCTAGATAGGGACCAGGTTTAAAACTCCTGATGTGCAGGACACATGCACATACTTGCAAGTAACAGCACTCTCCGGTTTTTACAAATACGGTTTCTAGGAAAGTTTGCTGTTCATTTCATTACCCAGGCTCTCCATCGCTCCTTTCCCTGTAACCTCCGCCCTTCAGAGGCCAGAGTTCTGCTTCAAATGAAAAGCAAGCCAAGGCCACCTCAGTCCCTTCTCCCTGGAGATTCCCTCTCTAAACAGCTGCCTGTATTTAAAGGCGAGGGACCGAGTCCTGCAATTTGTCCTGGATTGGCGCAGGGAACACGCGGGCTGGAAACTGAGGGCTTTGCTGTGGGGTTTGCGGCAGGGGAAGGAGGAGGGAGCAAATGTCATGGCTGGCTCGCTCGAGCAGCCAGGGAACCGGAGCTGAGCGTATCCTGACGGGCTTTTAAAATGACATTGATTGGGACAAGCTGTTCCCCACCCTGGTAAGAGTTAATCTGCCTGTTAATCAAGGCACTAAGGGGCTCAATGCGAGTTTTATTAGCGATTGGAGAACAGAGGCGGCAGCGAGGGATCAAAAGCGGAGATCCCAGATACTGGTCAGCCCCGTCACCAAAAAAAAAAAAGTATTATCAATTAGGAAACAATTCGACGCTTTTCATCACTTCCTAACTCAGTTTCACAGATAGTGACTTACAAACCTGACTAGCAGGGAAAACCAAAGCCGAGGAGCGACCCGGGGCGAGAGGCGCGGGGGAGGAGCTGCGGGTTGGCTCCACCGAGTTCGGCCCTCGAGAGTTTTAAGAAAACTCAGCCCGGGGCCCTGAAGCCTCAGATTCATTCCTCCCGAGAGCAGAGAGAATGATGAATAAAACAATAAATATCGCCACCGATATCGACACCCATTCCTCAGGGCAACTCCCCACTGCTCCGGCCGGGCTCCAGCGCACGGTGGCGTCTGGCCCCCAGCGCGCCGCAGCGGGGCGGGCCGGAAAGTTTGCGCAGCGAGAAGGACTCTCCTTCCGTCTCTCCAGCGCTGCCCCCTTCTGCCTCGGAGGGGTGTTTGGTACCCTTCGGCTTTCCTTTAAAATTCTAAAATAAATAAACGTCCAGACCTTGGGGAAATTTGAATAGTAACTGATTCAATAATCCAAATTATATGAGTGGATCTGAGAGAAAAAATAAACAAGCCAACTGCATGTGCCCTCTACTCAAAGACAGGGGACGGAGAAGGCGACAGAGGAGGTCCCCGGCTCGCCCTGGGCGCGGGGCGAGGACTCTGGTCAGAGGTAATTATGTCAGTGCGTTTTCTCGCCGTGACAGCCGAATAAACACAATCTCCAATAAACATCTCTAATGAGGGAGGAGGCCCGAGGATGGCTGGGTTTGATTTATGACTGGAGGAGAAGGTTCACTTCCCACTGCGAAGCGGGTAACCTGCTAGCCGCCCGGCTCTGGAGAACGGAACCCGCGGAGGAGAGGACCCCAGGCCCAGGTAAGGCGCTCGGCTGCGTGGCCACTTCTCTCCTTCCCGGGCTTCCTGGACAAGGTGGGCAGAGGGCGGCCATTGCTCAGAGTTGGGCGGTGGTCCTGAGCACCTGTCACAGGTGCCTGAAATAGAAATGACACCGAAGGTGTCCCCAGAAAGTCTAGAGAGGGGATGCCAGCAGCAGTGGGGAGAACCCAGGCCTCACCTAGAGGCCCCCCAACCTCTCAGGCGGGTGCTCCAGTGCCTGGCGTAAGCCTTTCTGGCATCTCCGGCTGCGTGGGGCTAGACTCCTGAACCAAGAGGTAGTTTGGGGTCGTCTCTAACCTGACTCACTTTGGAGAAACTTCCGGCGGTCGGCTTGGGTTGTCCTGGGACGTGAGAGTAGCTAGCTGGGCGCTGCTCTCCCCGGCACTCAGAGGCCCGACTACCCTGGCGCCCACGATCTTCCCACCCGGGCAGCTAGCGCAGCGCCCGCGGTAACCCGAGCCCGCGTTCTAGCTCAGTGAGAATCGCTAATTATTAGGTCTTCCTAAGTGAAGCTCAAATCGCACGCTGCGTGCTTTATGCGCTGCCCAGCTCTGTGGGCAGCATTCTTTCGTCCTCCTCTCCTTTCCGAGAAACGAACTCCTATCTCTAAGACTTTGTTTCGGCGCAACTATCTACACTTTGCAGCCGCCGGAAACTTTTGCTGCACTTCGCCCGACCCGCGCGGCGGGGCGTTTCTACGCACTCCTGGCTCGGGTGGGGACCTCTGCACGCGTGAATGTCGCGAACTGCTAGTCAAGGGAGTTCCAGGTACAAACTGCATCACCCCCACCCCCAGCATGTCTCACGATCGCAAGAGGCTGCAGCAGACAGTACCAGCAGATCCCTGTCTCCCTTTTCCCACTTCCCTCTCAACCCCTCCCCGCAGCTCAGCACTCAACTGGAAGTCCACTCAAAACACTGGGACGTTTTGCCACTATTGCAGAAAAGCACGCTCGGCAAGAACAAGATACCCCCCCCCCCCACCTCCCATTTTATCCTGCCCTCGGCAATTCCCTTCCACCTTTATCTCCTTTTAAAAGCAAAAATCAAGCCCCTGGGCTACTTGGGGCCGGCCGGCTTGGTTTGGGGACACCGTCGTGGGCAGCAGAGGGACGGCACGGGTCCGAGCGGAGCCGGGGCCGGAGACCCGGCGGTTACCTGGGAACCGAGGGCGGGGAGGCAGGTGAGCTTGGCGGCGCGGGTTCCCACACTTCTCACCGCCGCTCCGCAGGGGGAAGTGGCAGATCTGACAGCCGCGTTCTACGCGAAGACCTGCCCCAGAGTTTAAATGTCAATGATAAGAAAAGAGGGTGCTCAGGCAGGCGCTAACTTTCCTTAATATCCATGCCAGCGAGGTCCTCATTGGCTGCCGGACCCGCGTGACGTCATGGCGACCAGAGTTGGGCTCTGCTCCGTGCAGAGTTGCGCTCGCGCCGGGCGGGAGCCTCCCCTCCCCATCCCGAGTCCGGCCCGCTCAGTGCCCTGCCACGGCCTTACTGGGCCCAGCCCTGGGCTGCCCACGCCCAACCCATCTTGACCCGCCCCGCCCTCCTTTAGGCCGTAGAGTCAACCGCAAGGAAACTAGTCCTCCTGAGTGCGCTCTTCCTCCCCGCCTGGCACGCGAGTCCCTTTCTCTGGGCTGGGCAACTGCATTTCCGGGTGCCCACCGATGATCCCCTCTTCAGATCCTCGGAGGAAATCACTTCATCAGAGGGACCGGAGGTGGCGCTGGGTTTGAGAGGGAGACTTGGCAGGAATCGTTTGCAGGAGGAGTTCGAGGAGAGATGGGTACCCCAACCTGGCCATGGCGCCTACAAGTCACCAGCTGGGTGTAGACGGGGCGGCTCAGGAAGAGCACGGACAATCCGCTCCCTCTTTGGCTAAGCCAAAGTTCTCATGGTCCGCTGGGTTCTCAGAAGGAGACACCCAAAAGGCGCCTGTCAGTCTGATCCGTCCGTGGATCCCCCTCACCACCCTTAGGTTCCAGTCACGTAGGAAATGTAGGTGATTTTATTACTCTTTGACTTAGAGGTTAACTGTTGACTTTGTGGCCTGGAGGAGGAAAATAGGAAAGTCCCCGATTCTGAAGTCAAGATTCCCCTTCCTGGAGCCGAGGACACAACAGAAATTGGAGCAGGATTGGCAGGATACTAACCTGGTGGTCTGTGCTTTTTTTTTTTTTCCCTCCTTTCATGCGCTGTGGACCGGGAGGTGGCTTAGTCGAGCTGGGCCTAGCTGTCTTGTGACGGGGACTTAGACCCGCGTTGTCATTCTGGTGTCTCCCTCCCTCCTCCCTAGCAGGGGAGGGGGCTTCTCAGTGTCCAATCCCTTCCTTTTCTGCTTCCTTCCGGGTCTCGAACTTGGAAGTGACAGAGGTCCGGCCCGGAGGGGCAGGGGGCGCTTGACGAGGTGGCGGCAGGGAAAGCGGTGGGGCGTGGAACCGCCTTTAGGCAGCCCGTGGGAGGCCAAGCCCCTGAAGACCGGGGCGAGTCTGTGTGGAGGCCAGGAGGGGCACGTCTAGGCCAGAGGATGACCCGGGGGCCGGCTCCTGCAAGCCTTGCTCGAGCGGGGGCGGCAGAGGGAGAGCAGAGCACAGATGGCGCCGAGGCGCGCGAGGTCCAGCGGTCCCCGCTCCCGCTCCCGGCACACCTGGATAGGTGTGTGACTTCGCAACCGGCCGGGAGGCGGCTCCAGGCAGCCCGCCTGCCGCCTCCTCTCGATCCGTCCAGCTCCCTGCCGGACTTCATACTTTTTTCTTTTCTTTCTACTCGGTCCGTCGAGGGTAGGTAGGGGAGTGATGATGGAAAAGGGAAATGGGAGCCTGTCGGCAGTGAGGTCTAAGCGTGGTGTTTCACTGATTTACAAACACTCCCCACACTCCTCCCGGTTCCAAACCCCTGGTCTTCCAGTGTCGGGGGCAAGGAGCGTCCTTCCACCACCCCCAACCCCCTCCACCGGCCTCTCTGATCTGGCCCAGGACCCCACTGATCTGATCAGGGGTAGTCAGCCGGGGAGTGGCGCTCCGGGAGGAGTTTGCTCTGGTTTCTCCGTCGCCATCGGCCGCCTCCCGTGACCTAGTTTCTTGGTAAGCTCCCAGCTCACCTCCAGTATCTGGTCGAGGCCCCGGCCCCAGATGTCCTGAGGTCTCCCCCGCCCCCAAGGTCCGCCTTGGAGTTTGGACTGCGGGTAGGCCTCGGGCTTGAGTAGGCCTTCAGACTCCCTAGTTTCTGTCCGCGGCTCGCTTCCCACCTGCCCCCTCTGTGAGCCTCCGCCACGAAGGCTGCTCCGGGCTTGCTTGGAGGCCGGGCCATTAAGTGTGCGCGGATCCCTGCAACCCAGCAGGGTGCTCGAGAGCGACGCTGGAAACGCCACGGCCGCCGCCTTCTTATCTGCCTGTCAATAAAGGGCGCGCTCGGGGCGAGCTGGAGCACCGGGCGGTGGAGGCGAGGCCGGACTAGGCCCTTCCGAGCTGCCGGCCAACGCACAAGCCGCTCTCCATTTGCCCCGGGCACGGAAGCAGGGCGGGAGGAAGCTGGCGCTGAGGTGGCCACCCGGGAGGATGCGAGTTGTACGGCTGCCAGAGCTCGGTACCCCAGCTAGCTGGTGACCCAGGAAGACTCTGGAGATCCTTCCAGAACC
Organism: Bos indicus x Bos taurus; assembly: GCF_003369695.1. Classification (NCBI taxonomy): domain Eukaryota; kingdom Metazoa; phylum Chordata; class Mammalia; order Artiodactyla; family Bovidae; genus Bos; species Bos indicus x Bos taurus. The sequence goes on along the minus strand of NC_040090.1, from coordinate 21,410,605 downwards.
CGAAAGCCGGGGCTCCCCTTCAAGCCCGCCTTGTGGGTAGCTTGTCTGGGCGAAAGTCTTCGTGGTGCCCAGTCCGCGAGGCCTATCCTTGCCCCACCTGGGCACAGGCAGATTTCTGTAGGCCGCACGGGCAGAACGGCAACACGGGCGGCCCGGGGCATCATCGACGACTCGCAGTCCCGGGATGGGGGGAGTGCGACCCAAGGCAGGCTGCAGGTGGTGTGCAAAGGGCCCGAAACTGGAAAGGAACCCCTCTCCTTCCAGGCTTCCCCCCAGCTCAGGCTAGCTCAGGCTGAAATTCGCCGACACCCAGGAGAGTCTCCGGCTCTGCTTCTCCACCGCAGCAGCGAGCCGAGCTCGGCAGCCGCTTGCCCAGAGGGTTTCCCTGGTCACCCCCGGCTTGTGACGGCGAGAAAACCCAGAGCCTCCCTTCCACCCCAGGTTGGGAGGAGGATGGGATTGAAGGGCCTGAGACCGCGGGTAAGAGTGGAGTGAGGGAGCGAGAGGAGAGATTATAGGGCGAGGCTTGCTTGGAAGGAGACTAGGGGAGAAGATAGCCGGTTGTTGGCTTGAAGTGTAGCAGAGATCTGTTGTTCTTGTCCAAGGTATGTTTCTCGCTCTCTTTTCCCCCTCCCTCAACTACTTTGTACAAATAAAGGCTTCCAGATTGGCGGAGCCCCTCCTGCCGGATCTGTGCTACATGGTGGGTGGGAATTGGTTATTTGTCTTTTCACTGAGAATGACACTGAGTCTCCCGAACAATTGAAAAGTCGAAATTGATTTTTCCATCTTAGTATTTTAATTTCATTTTACTACGTCTGGACGATAACGCATGCTGTTAACTTCTGTTTTTAATTATTATTCCTGGGCGGGTGCTAGTTCATAAAGGGGCTTAATAAAGCTGTTCGTATACAAATTAATCGAGGGAGAGGGAAAAGTCTGATTAATTGAGGAAAAATACTATATATATATATATAGTGTGTGTGTGTGTGTGTGTCATTTCAAACAGCTGTACAAGCCAGAAATCCATATATTATCTCAGAAATTAAATTTACTGAGTAGTTAGTGTATGTGTTTCTTGCTTCCCTCCCTTCCACTTCCTTCCCTTTAAGCAAGATTCCATTTTAAATAAAAACTGGAGGAATGTTCATGAATCTGAGCATCAAAAAAGGAAGTAGAATAGATAATATTTGCTGTCCCTTTACCCAGATCTAAAAGACTGCATAAAGGCATGATTATGTGCAACACTGGTTTCTCTGCTATTCAATTATTTTTCTGCTCTCATTCAAAGAAATGATTGGTTTCTTCTCTGTTAAGTCAGTTCTACCCCACCATAAACTTTTCTTGCACGTTTGAGAAAAATCTTCCAGTGTTTCCAGCTTGCTTTCCCACTAAGAAAATCTGTATTACAATCAATTGAAGAAAACTCTGACTTTTTTTTTTAATATTTTCATGTGAAGTCAGTCTGTGGTACCATGTTTGATTTCTTTCTCTCTCTAGTCCGGGTGGAGACTGAGACATTAGCTGAATTCCCTGGGGGTGATTGGATGCAATTCGCTGAAAGTAGACAGGCACGTCCTGGATGTTAGAAATTCACTTTTTCTCAACATGACAAGGCCGCCTTCGATCTACAATTGTATTTGAATGGGCAATGAGCGGAAAGATCTCTCATCATTAAGCCTGTTTCTACTTTAGCAAAATAACTAGAGCCTTCATTTGCACACAAATGCTCATAAAACTCAGATTCTCTGCAACTCTTTAATAAAAAAGGATGGCTGCCTAATTTAAACTGGAGGTGAGAAGGCAGAGAGAGAGAGATGGGGATTTCAAAGACATCCCCTCCCTTCCCCTAAAATGTCCATGTGATTGAGTTGACTTTTTTTTTTTTTTTACTTTAAATCTTAAATAAGATGTGAGTTGTAACAAGAGGATTGGCACTTACTCCGTGACCCTTATAATTGGATTAAATATAGACTGAGACATACAAAAACACACCAAGATTGACACCTGCCAACTGGACTTCCTTATGATTGATTGTGATGCTTCGTGCTGGCAACAATAATGAAATAAATTGTACGGATAAAACAGCACATTTGTCATTTCCGTGCCATGAGTGAGGAAGTCAACGAGTCAGGCAAGCTGTTAGCTGACAGGCGCGAGCGGGAGGCAAGCAAAAGAGATAAATAAGGATTCCAGGCATTGACAGGACAAATTATGACTTGTCACAACCTTTTTAAATTCAGAAGTTTTCAATTAACATATATATTGCTGTTACATATAAGATAAGAGGGGGCTGACATAAACATGAACGATACTCAGGGACCCCCACCACCACCAAGGGCTTGGGTGCCCAGGCCTCTCCAACTGTGATCTTAGGTGAGCCCTGGAGGGCACCCTTGGGCTACAGTGCCCAGTCAGTCCATAGCCTGGGCTTAGTAAGGTGGCTGAGACTGTGCTAGGCTGAGGGGTGGCTCCTTCTTTTGCTTGACCTACAAATTGTGGCTCCAATACCTCTTCTTCGCTGAAGCAGAGCACCCAGCCCAAAAAAGAACCCAGACAAGGCCTGCACCCAGGTCTGGCAGGATGAGCCCCACTCTCTGCCTTACTTAGTTGCTGCATAGGAAGTAAGAGGTAGAGGGTGGAGATGTCTTCTCCCATTTTACACTCCAAAGTCTTGCCCTCAGGAAAGAAACAGAGCTCCTGGTTTTGAGGTATCAGCAATGGCCACATCCTGGGGCCAGGCCTAGGCTCCTGAACCCTGGTGTGGCCTCTGGGACCCCTAGACTCCTCCTCTAATTGCCCAGCCAAGTGTCACCTGGACGGAGGGCACAAACCCAGCTCTTCTAGTCCTACCCAGGATGACGGGCTACTTCCCCTATTTATCCCTCGATTTTTGTTCACAATTTCGGGAGTTCCTTGTTGGCCCATGGATGGGGAGGAGCCTGGGCAACCCTGGGGGCCTGAGGCCATTCAAGAAGGGTTAGTGAGGTTTAGAAGAAGTAAAGATCAGGAGTTTTCAGCCAGGGCAGCTAGTTAGGGGCCACTTTGGAATTTCTGATGGAGTCCAGGGTATGGAGACCAGTGTGGGTGAAATTTGACCCGAGTTTGACAAGTGTGTAGGAGAGTGTAAACTTAACCACCTCCATTCCCAAAGGAGGTTTACCTCTTAGTTTTAAGATTAGTACTTCTCCCACCCCGACCCCCCCAGATAGAATCTGGACTTTAAAGGTGTAATACTGGTACTTGTCTGCCCGCATGTCCCGGCCCCATGCCAAACTCCGGCTGGAACTTCCCAAGTTAGCAGCAGGACGTGAGTCTCCCTAGGAGCAGAAGCCTGGGGGAAGATTAGGGTACAGAACACAGGGAGGGCCTGATCCTCGCCTGGCCTCGGAGCTTGAAGCCACTGCAAGTGGGGCACGTCCAGTTCCAGGCAGGCGGGGGAGGCCCAGACTCGGAGGGCACCAGGCTTCTTCCCCAGGCCGTGGTCCGCCTCAGACGCCTGCGCTCAGCTCCAGCCCGAGTCTCGCTGTGTGGTGCCGGGAGCCCGCGCCCTCGTGGGGAAGAGCCCAGCCTTGCTGTCCAGGCCACTACCTGTCATCACACTTTTTTGAAAAAGCGCGTCAACCCCAAACTCCAGCGTACTAATCTCCTGCGCTCGCCACCAAATGAAACAGCGCGAAGCCCTCAATCTTTCCAAAGAAGGAGAAGGAGAGGAAGGGGAGGGAGAGAAAGGGAAGCAAAAAACAAGTTACACGGAATTAGCTGGTAGCTGCCGCATTCCCCAGCGACCGCAGCCATTAACATTATAATCTCAAACGCCATTTTTTATGTAACACTATTGTTAGTAAATCAACTCCTCAGGTCCTCTGAGACGCTGACCCCTGGCAATTCAGTGAAAGTGTAATTATCTCCCCGAATCTTGGACAGATTTAAGAGATTACATTTCAACTAAATCTATATCAATGCTAATTCCCTCTCTCCCAGCCTAGTCTGCAGGTGCTAGGCACTGGAAATGGCGTCAGGCCCCAGCAGAACGCTTCACAAAGAGAAGGCTTGCTGCGTACAGGGCCAAAAGAAATGAAACCCCCACATAAAATTACACCTATTTTTTTTTTTTTTTTTTTTGCTACAAAACCTGGTTGTTATATAGCAAAGTTAAACAAAGCAGCTATGCTAAATTAGCGTTACATAAAGGCGAGTTTAATGCTCGGTTACAGTCAACTGGTGTATCTCTGATGGCTAATTGTCTATCAAAATTAAAGAGAAAAGAACAAATGATTCGTTATAAGAAGGTGTTAAAAGCTTCAACAAAAGCACATTTCACAAATATAATATCGGCAGCTCAGGGATTGCCCGCGGGGTTGTTCAGGCCCCAGCCCTGCGCAGCTATGAAAAGTGGGATGCGGGGTGCTATTTGCCTGGCAAGAGCTCATTTCCTCCCAAATGAGTGTAATAAAAACCCGAGAGGCGATATTAGTGTAAAGATCAGGATTAGTCCTAATCGGTGCGATGGACGTGGGCTTCAAAGGCGACCCCTACTCTCTCTGCCCGTTCCCGGGGCAGAGGGCGCTTTGCCATCCCCGGAGGACACCACATCCAGCTCGCCAACACTTCACGTTCAGGGACAAGAGAGAGCTAGGACGCGCTCGGGGTAGTTTCAACAAAGGAGAGCAGGTTCTGCGAGTCCTGGGTCGTTCTTGCCTTCTCTGGGTTGGAAGCTCTCCGAGGCGCGGGCACGTGCCTTTCTGATGCACAGTTCTGGCCTCCGGGGACGCAGGCTGCTGGAGCCAGCCCACCCTCCTAGGCTGGGGAGAACACACAATATAATACGGTGGCCCCCTTCCCCAAGGCGACACCAGATCTAGAACTCCAGGCATATTTGTTGTTCAAAGTTAATTAAACCTGAAAGCTACCAAAATGCGCGCGCCGGGCGCACGGAGGCCAATTCCGGACTCGCGTCGCGGCCGGCCGGCAGCGCTGGAGAAGCCGCGAGGGCCGCCCGGGCTCGCTCACTCCGCCGGAGTCTCTATAAGAGAATCTGAGGCTGGGGAATAAATGCCGAAACCAAATTAGGCAGCAAGAGCAACAAACCGTCTGGAAAATGGACCCACAGAGCCGCAAGAATCTACTTTTTTTTTTTTTTAATCGTTGACAACTCGTGTCCTAAAGAAAGTGTACTGAAGATAATTGAAATGATTACAATTCATTTCTGCCTGACTTTGAATATGAACAGTCACATAACGACAACCCCTCTGTACAACAACAGTTTAATTTCCATGATCCGACTTCGGGATCCTAGCGCCAGCCGCCGGGGCAACCCGGCTCTAAATGCAGAAATCTTGGCTCCTGCCCCTATCATTCATTTCGGGGACGTGGGGGTGGGATAGGGGTGGAGAATGGGTTTGTTCCCTCGCCCCTCGAAACTTGTTCTGAAAATCTCAGGGACTAGTGGACACGGAGGAATGGACAGTCGAGACAATCGCCGTCAAGGGGCCACCTTTGCCCGAAGGGGCTGCGGGCGATGGCAAGGATTGTTGTCCCCAGGAGTTCTAGGGCCCGCACGGGACAGATTTCCCCAGCTCCCACCCTAGCCCTGCTAGGTCTAGGGAGGACCTAAACTGGGACCCCATCTCCAGGTCTCCCTCTTGGGGGCAGCCGCCTTTCCCCCTTCCTTTCCCCCTCCTTCCAGCCCTCGTGTCGTTCCCTTCCTTCAGTTCCTAAGTTCCCAGGCTCGCGCGCGGGGCGGGCGGGGCAGGCTCCGGGGGCTCCCTCGCGGATTTGGAAGTTGCTTTGGCCTTGAACTTGCCGCAGCTTCCCTAGCACACCCTACAAACCCAGGAAAAAAGCGAAGGAAGGCAGGGTCTCTTTACACGGCGGGGAGGTTGGCGCTCACCTTGGGGCGCGGCCTTGGCGGAGCCTCAGGGCTAACGCTGGGGGGCGGGCGAGGCGGGGGGATAGGGGTGGGCTGGGGCCGAGGCCTACGTAGTGCGCAAGCGTCGCTCGAGCCCGCCGCCCCCTCCCCAGGCGCGGGGTCCCTGGGACAGACCCTACGCCCTTCTCCGCGAAACTACCGCCTCTAAAAAAAGACCATCTGGTAATTGTCTTTCTTTAGATCTTCCCTTAATTATGCTTTTAATTAAAGATGGTTCAAGGCACCGGACCACATGAAGGGCAGTAATTACAAATTACATTACAAACCCGACAGATGTAGCGGGATCTGGTGGGAAAAAGGTACCGGAATAAAAATTTGACTAAACTTTGGGATAAATTAATCTGCGGCTTGGAGAACAGAAGCACAGTTCTGATTATGTAGGCTCCAGCCAGGATTTAAGTTTTGTGTCATGATTGTTTTCATATTTCTTTGACGTCTATTGATTTGGAGGCAGCTGCAAGCCTTTGTCACAGGAGAGAAGAGCAGTCACAATATATTAGCTTGATGGCATAACTCGAACTGGAGAGGCGAGGGGAGCCGGAGTAACGGGGGCGCACGTGACCCCGCCCGGGGCTTCCTGGCCCAACCCTTACATTAACTTGTTCTAACAGGAATAATGGAGTATTACTACTAATGCTTGGTCAGGAGGTGCGTTTCTGCCTAGGACGCGGGCGGCAAGAGTGGAGCGGCCCGGGAGCGGGCAGGCCACGATGTCTCCGCGGCCCCTCCTCTCCGGCCGGCCGCAGCCCGGCGCTTCAGACCCCGCTTCTGAACTCCCAGCTCCGCGCCCACGTCGAGGGGCGCCGCGATGGGACGAGCTCCACGGCTTCCGGGTTAGGCCCGCAGGCGCCAGGCCAGATCCCCACCTCGGCCTCTCTTGGGGGCCTACTGCAGGCGGGGTCGGGGCAGGAGAACCCTGGGCCGGGAAGACGACAGCTAGGCGGGTGCCCTGCCTGACCTGGCTTGCGCGGCCGCCCGGCGCTGCGCCGGTTCGTCAACTCCAGAAGCGTGACGCAGATTGTGAAAACAGAAGGGAGGGAGTTGGGTCATTTCCTTCGCTAACCATCGACCCCTCTCTCGCCTGCTCCATCCTCCACTCGCACCCCATCCCTGCAGCCGGCCAGCCTCGAACTCGCTTCCAAGTCAGGTTCTGACTCACTTTGAGTCAGTGGCTGCACTTTATGGGAAAAATCTACATGCCCATCACTCACCCATCTATTTACAGCGCCGGTGCAGTGCCCAGGGTGGGGAACCCACATGGACAATTAAACACGCCCACTTACGGCTTTCGAATCACCCAGTGGCTTTCACAAATTGATATAACCCTGATTTTGACGCAAAATTTTACCAGTGCACCTTGCCAGAGACGAATGTTCACTGAAAAGGTGTGTTATCCACGCCTGATTTAAACGGAGAGAACAGGACTGTCGTTGGAGAAGACCCAGCGGCCTGACACTTTTTCTCGCTGCGGGGGAAGGAAAGTTTTTCTTTTGATTCGTCCTCTCACTTTGCTTCTCTTTTCTTTGGCGTTACAGTTTCCGAGAGGAATGTAAATATTTTGACTAGACCTCTGCAGGGGCCTTTTAAACACCAGGCACAATCATCTGTGGAATACTGTAGTTCATAGTTTCAAAACTTGGGTGTAAGAGCCTCGCTTGCCCCGGAAACCCATAGAAATAGCGGCGATTTCTTGACTTCCTATTTGTATAATGAAGTATTCCTCAGTATTTGTCCAAATTTTAAGGACGTTTCCTATCGCTGCCACTTTCCAGTTATTTGCAGGGAAGAAAAATCCCTGCAGGGTTGTAGCTAGATCAAATGTCACCTTGCTTCACTCTTAGCTCTCCTGCCTTTCTTGCTGTGGGTCATGTGCAGGAAGTGTGCAAAAACAGAAGTAATTTTTGAAAACATTAAAGCCCTGTTTAACTCTTCCGTAGGAATTTCTTTCTTTTCCTAGTTTAGTATTTGATACAAAACAGATAAGTTGAAAGAGAATGCAAAGTTCAGAGAAATTCAAATAAGGAGGAAAATTGTGCTAGGAAATCCCCCTAGCTTCTGTATTTAATGCAAATAATGTAATGAATGGCTTTTCATTCAAAATGAAACAAAAATTGCCAAGAGGCATAACACACCGTGTGTTTTTCACATGATGTGTTTTCCAAAAAATATATTCCGAACGTTCTCCAGTGTCAATGTACCTATGATTTTATAGTCTGAAAATATTTTAAAATACAGATATGTATGAAAACAGACTTCAACTCTGTTTTTGTTAAAGTTGTTATCTTATTCTTGATTTTTAAATACCTGCACTGTTAATGTCAGTCGTGGCCATTGTAGGGCCTGGATGCTCTAGGAAGACAACCAGTGTGTATATTTCTCTTTCTTACTCTCTAACAGTTTGATGAATATTTTATACAAAACGTTTGGGGCAACCTTAACTCCTTTTAAAAAATCAAATACTCTATATTTGTAACAAATAAAACTGAAAATTTTTGTTTTGTTTATAGTTACTTTAATGAAGTAAGACATAATGCTGAGAATTTAATGTCTTACACAATGCTGAGAAAAATACTTGAATGCAGAGAAAAGATAATGCTGTTGGAACTGCCTACAATATTGCTTGTGGTCCTCCTTTTTTGTGTGTGTTTAAGGAATCTGAGTTTTTCAGTGGACAGTATTCCGCTATTTCATTCTATATTGCCATAAGAATGCCTGTACTGCTTGCCTTGCTGTGTTCTCACAGCTTATGTGTGCACTATGAATTTCAATAAATATAGATTACTGCTTAAAAGAGTAAAGAATGGTTACTTTATGTCTCATTGTTCTTTCTTTACAATCTGCTCCAAAGTCTTTTTTTTTTTTTTTAACAAATACCATTGCAGCTATTTCTCCTCAATTTCATGATGAAAGTAAATGGCAAGTGCCATTCAATTTAGTGGAACTCAAACAAAGGGAATATAAAGATTTTGTTCCATGCCTCCCTGAAATCTATTTTTGGACTTGAAAACAGAATTGGGCTGGAGGCAACAGCAGTACACATCTCTGACTCCATATGAGGTTACTTGAAGCAGGTGGCTTTGGGGTTCGTTTTGGAAACAGAAGACATACATGGAAGTATGTGTTCCTTAGGAACTCACAAGCTAAGGTGGACTACAGGACGAATAAAAAAAAAAAATACCCTATGCTCTCCCCTGCCTCTGAGTTGCAGGCAAAGAAGAGTTTCTTCTCATCTTGCCTACATTACTTTGTGTGTGTGTGTTTGGCTGCTGAACCGGAGAGCAGCCTGCAACATTTTGCCTTTGGGGACTTCCTGTGGCTTTGCCACATTCCCTGGAGAAGCTCAGAATCCTGGAATCGATGGAGGGATTAAAGAGCCACAGGCATCATCTCCCCTCTAATCCATCTGGGGCTGATGTAGTATTGATAACAACCTTTCTGTTGCTTGACAGTTTCAGACCATTCAAATGAGAACAAATAATAGGAATTTGGTAGTGGAGGTGGGGATAAAGTAGAAGCGACTGATATAGTCTTTGGGATTGAAAGGATTGGTTTCTATTCCAAAACCGTGGACCCAAGTACGAAATTAGACACTTCCCACTCATTTCTTTCACAGCAATGTCTCCTCTTTTGAATATTGCAATGCATTTGGATTGGGGCATTGACACATTCATTTACCAAGAAATCTTCCACTGTTGCCAGGACAAGACAGTACTCAGCTGCTTGAATTTTGTAGCTTCAGTTTTCTTGTCTCTCCCTGCTTTAAGCTACTATATTAGGTAATAAAGAAGCCCATTTCCATTAGACAATAAGAATCAGGGACAAGATAGATATAATACTAATTAAACAAGGACTCACATCCCATTTTAAAAACTCCCTGATAAGCAAAGCCACAATCACAGCAGTAGGTCAAGCAAAAATCTGAAGATAAAATCAATCTCAGTTTTCTGTCTTGGTGACAGGCAGAGACCCACCAGAGTCATATCCAATAGACTCTTTATCTCACTGTTGTCAGTGAATTCAGTTATGTTGTAGATCCTATCATGCCCCCAACTCCATGATGATGTTTATAGCATCCTCGCTTTGAAACAGACTTGCATAGAGCGACAACATGCTAATAATTACAGCTGTCGGACAACTGAGTGGTCTGCTTTATGAAGAGAGGTGTGTGGAGACACTGGGAATGTTCAAATGGAATCTGGGTTGCAGCGAAGGTTAAATCTTCATGAATAATGGTTGGGAAAATTGACCTGTTTCCCAAACTCCTGTTCAGGACTAGCTATGTCAGGATCCTTCAATGAACATTTCATTATCTACTGGTTAATACAGTAAGTAGTTTTAATATGATTACTTTTTAAATATGATTATGTATTCATGTCATTCTAAATCTAAAGTTTCAAAAAAATGTTGTGAAAATCCTCCTTATCCTGCCACCTGCTGCTGCTGCTGCTAAGTCGCTTCAGTTGTGTCCAACTCTGTGCGACCCCATAGACGGCAGCCCACCAGGCTCCCCCGTCCCTGGGATTCTCCAGGCAAGAACACTGGAGTGGGTTGCCATTTCCTTCTCCAATGCATCAAAGTGAAAAGTGAAAGTGAAGTTGCTCAGTCATGTCCGACTCTTTGTGACCCCATGGACTGCAGCCTACCTGGCTCCTCCATCCATGGGGTTTTCCAGGCAAGAGTACTGGAGTGGGTGCCATCACCTTCTCTGATCCTGTCACCTAGCCACCCAGTTTTTAGCTATTGGAAGTAACTAATATTACCAGTTTCTTGTGTATGTTGTTGTTGTTTAGTCACTAAGTTGTGTCCAACTCTTTTGCGACCCCATGGACTATAGCCCGCCAGGATCCTCTGTCCATGGGATTACCCAGGCAAGAATACTGAAGTGGGTTGTCATTTCCTTCTCTAGGGGACTCTTCCCCACCCAGGAATTGAACCTGCATCTCCTGCATTGGCAGGCAGATTCTTTACCTCTGAGTCACCAAGGAAGCCCTTCTTGTCTAAGTAAAGTGAGTGAAGTCCCTCAATTGTGTCCAACTCTTAGCAACCCCATGGACTGCAGCCCACCAGGCTCCTCCGTCCATGGGATTCTCCAGGCAACAGTACTGGAGTGGGTTGTCATTGCCTTCTCCAAAGGGGAGCTTAAACACAGAATCCCGGGGCCTCCTTAATGAGACTCTTTGGAAAGAAGGGCCTTACCACCATCTGGGTTTTTCTGTTTTATTTTTCGGCACTAGCTTGGCTTGTAGGATCTTGGTTCCTGGACCAGGGATTGAACCCAGGCTCCAGGCAGTGCAAGGATAAAGTCCTGACCACTGAACTGCCAGGAAATTCCCATTACCATCTGTTTTTAAAACCTTTCTAGGTAAGTCTGTTGTATTGGGCACAATGGACTTACCTCACTGCTTTCAAACACTGATAGTTCATGGAAACCTCTAATATAACAGTATTCATTCCATATATTTCCATAGTATGTGCAAAATATTTTCAAAACCAGTCTTTTTCTTATTCTCCGTTCAACTCTATGGTTTATATGATTATTCAGACATCTGGGGTCCGCTATCCCCTAGGCCATTGCCTTTGTTTACAAAACTCACGGCTTTAGCTTTCTTCAGGTTCTGGCTCATGGGAAGTGAAAAAAGGATTTAGGAAGCATGCCATGGTCTGCAGGTCTGCAGTGGAAGGGGCACACAGCCCGTCTTGCATTTCATTGTCCAGAACTTAGTCACAATAAACTACAGGTAGAACTGGGAAATGTATCAACCCACATGCAAAGAAGGAAAGGATGATGGATTAGGTAGACAGCCAGCATATCTACAACAACACACGATGTAGTCAGGAAATGGTGGTAATATCCAGGTAAGAGCTAAAGATGGTAGCAGAGGAGAGTGTGAGAAGTGATTGGATTCTGGATATATTAAAAAAATTTTTCCCTAATGGATTGTATTGGGTTGTGAGAGAATGAGGAGTCAAGGTTTTAGCCTGAGAAACAGAAAGAATAGATTTGCAACTTATGGAGAAGAAGAAGACCGGGGCAGTGGCTGTGGGATGAGGATTATGGAGCAAAATGACTAACTTGGTAGTAGGTATATTGAGTGTGAGGTGTCTGTTAGACATCCAAGTGAAAATATAATGTTAAGAGTTGGATTTATGACTCTGCTGTTCTGGGAATCTGTCCAGGGTGGTAAAATTGGGAATAGTTAATGAAGAGATACATTTGAAAATTCATTATTAATAATTAATGTGTGGCTGTTCTAGACCTCTGATGCTGTGCTCAGACTTTGTCTAGATACGGTGAGCGGGGGCCACTCTTTGCTGCGGCATGCTGGTTTCATGTCAGGGTGGCTTCTCTCGTGGCGGAGCACAGGCTCTAGGCATGCAGCCCATGAGCTCAGTAGCTGTGTCGCCCAGGGCTAGGTTGCTCCAAGGCATGTGGGATCTTCCCAGACCGGGGATCAAACCCATGTCCTCTACATTGGCAGACGGATTCTTATCCACTGTACCACCAGGAAAGTCCCTGGGATAATTTTTTAAACCATGAGATTGAATGAAATTAGAGAGGGAGGCAAACCAGACAGAGAAGAAGTCTGAGGATCAAGCTCTGAGCTGTATCAGTGTTTAGAGTTCTGAGATTTGTGAAAAAAAAAAAATCAGCAAAAGAAATTGAGAAAATCAGCTTGAAAGGCAGGAGGAGAGTCCAAAAAGAGTGACACACAGGAGGCGAAGTGGAGAACACGTGAGAGAAAGCTGACTGTAGGATTTACCAATGGGGAGCCTTGTCAATGGGACCTTGTCATGAACCGTTGCATAACGTGAATAGTGGGAATAGAATCTTGTTGGAGGAAGATCCCTGCACAGTGAGAGGAGAGACGTTTGGAGCAAGACAGTACATACAACTATTTCAGTGATTTTTGTTGTTGCAAAAGGGAACAGGACAATGAGGCAGTAGATAGAGGTCAAGATCTATCTTTAGGGAGCTCCCTGGTGGCCTAGTGGTTGGGATTTGGGGCTTTTACTTCCAGCGCCCAGGGTTAAGGAGAGACTAGTGTGAAAGTGTGCGAGAGAACAGGTCATGAGGTTGTGAAGGGCATGGAGAGAAGCAGCTACCACCTGAAGAAGCGGCAGAGGAAGATTCAAGAGTCAGAAGAAGAAAGTGAAAAGAGGATGGAGGTGACTGTGCTGAGACAGACCTGGGGGTGCAGCGGAAGGCGATGGGGCAGGTAAGGACAAGGACTCAATTGCATGGGATCCTGAACCACCCAGGTGGCACAGTGGTAAAAAATCCACCTGCAATGTAAGAGATGTGAGTTCGATCTCTGGGTCAGAAAGATTCCCTGCAGAAGAAAATGGCAACCCACTCCAATATTCTTGTCTGGAAAATCCCATGGACAGAGGAGCCTGGAGCTCCCCGTAGTCCACAGGGTCTCAACGAGTCAGACGCTACTGAACCTCGCATATCTTAGTCTCTCTGGGAATGCCAAGACTTTATGACTTCTAACATACTCCTTCCCTCCAGGAGGCTTCTCTCTTGTTTCTACAGGACCATCCTCTCTAGTCATCCCAAATTCTTCTGGTCCTCCCTGCGTCTTCTCTTTCATTCACCTTCCAGGCTTTCCACTTACTTTCCCATTTCTCTCCTCCCTTGCTCTGTCCCTCCCTGGTTCTAAATACTTGCCTCCTTTATTGGTTTCTCCATCTCACCCAATCTCAAAATGCTGGTGTTTCCCAGGTCTTAATATTGGAACCTCTCTTCTCTAGTCATGTTTTTACCTTGAGTGAGTAGCTTCATCCATTCTCATACTAATTTATCACAGATGAATATTTCCAGCCCTCATCTCCTTCTTCCTTCCTTTCTTCTTTCCTCTCTTGCCTATTCCTTTTGTTCTCCTTTCTTACTTAGAACATGAAGTGTAAAATAGCAGAAAGAGAAAAGAAAGAAAGAAATGACAAGTGGCTCCATCAGCTGTTAGCACTTGGTGGACACAGGGAGTATTGTTCCCAAAAGGACTCTGAGGAAGAGGTCTTCCTGCCTCCTCCTTCGCATCTGTGTTCCTGTACATTCATGTTCTCCTCACGTTGCCAGAACTGAAAGAGGGAGAAAAACACTCTCTGAGGAATGAACATCAATGGCCAAGTTTGGTCTAGTCCATTCAGAACTTACTAGACAACCTCCTCCACACACAGCCACGGGAAGAAGCTTCAGGAAGCTGCACAAAAGATGCAGAGAGTATACTTTACTTCTCAAGAAGATAGAAGAGGAAGGAAGCCTTCAGAAACCGATGATGGGAATGTACAATGCTGCCCAAACAGCACCATCATCACCATCACCATCACCACCATCAACTCCCACCATCATCACTCTCTGACTTAAAGTGCCATGTTCTAGCCAGTCGCTGAGTTATCAAAGGTCACCCATGACTCCCAATGGGGAGAGAGTTTTTGTCTTATGGGCTTATTAACCTTAGTTTATATAGACTATAATTACTGAATGGTAGACTTACAAGACTGAGAAGGAAATTGCAACCCACTCCAGTATTGTTGCCTGGAAAATCCCAAGGACAGAGGAGCCTGGGGGGCTGCAGTCCATGAGGTCGCAAAGAGTCAAACACAACTGATTGGCTAACACACACGCACACAGATTTACAAGAGGGGCTTCCCAGGAGGCATTAGTGGTAAAGAACCTGCCTGCCAATGCAGGAAACATAAGAACTGTGGGTTCGATCCCTGAGTCAGGAAGAACCCCTGGAAGAGGGCATGCCAACCCACTCTAGTATTCTAGCCTGGAGAATCCTGTTAACAGAGGAGCCTGGAAGGCTAAGTCTGTAGGCTCTCAGAATTGGACATGACTGAAGCGACTTAGCATGCAGCCATCCAGACTTACAAGGGACTTCCAGAGTATCTTTAGAAAACATATTGTTCAAATAGATACAATGTCGTTTCAGCGTTATTTTTCCCACCAAGTCGCAGTAATTTTTCTCAAGGCTGCCCAGAGAGCAGATAAGAAGACTGGCTGCAGGGCCTTCTAACCCCACATGCCTCCCACTTTCCCCCACCATGGGCTGCTTCCCTAAACAGAGGACACTGTAGGAATCAATTAGATTCATTGAGAAATTTGTCTGTGGCCCAGTGGCTAGATAGGGCTGGAGACTGGATGGAGATCCAGTTTCCCGAGGCAATGCCCTCTGCCTTCTGGCCCAAGTACTTCCATCCTGGTCTTACAGTCCACTCAGCCCTCCACTGTGAGCTCAGCCCCACACCAACCTTGGGGACAGATGGGGTTCAGAGACAGAGGAAGCAGGACGTGACGGGGATCAGGGGTTCAAAGTCAGTGGTGATCCTGCTCCGAGCTCAAATCTAGAGTCAGTAACAAGTGGCCACTTAGTTCGCCACACTGTGACCAAGCCCCTGCCTTGAAACTCATTGTAATATCATTGGAGCCTGAGGCTCTCCCTTGGCTTCTGCCCAGCACTCACATCCTCAGGGCTGGGGGCAGCTAAGGGGACAGAGTCGGTGTCACCTTGAACAAAACATCAACACGAAGTATACTAAGTGAACAACAGGAAGTATACTAAGTCAGTTTGGGCACCTTTTTAAAATGTATCATTTAACAAATGAACTTACAAAAGAGAGACTCACAGACTTAGAGAAGGCTGCCAGTAGGAAGGATGGGGGAAGGGATAGTTAGGGAGTTTGGGACTGAAATATACACACTGCTATATTTAAAGCAGATAACCAGCAAGGACCTATTGTATAGCACAGGGAACTCTGCTCAATGTTATGTGGCAGCCTGGATGGGAGAGGAGTTTGGAGGAGAATGGATTCACCTATATGTATGGCTGCGTCCCTTCGCTGTTCGCCTGAAACTATCACAATACTGTTTGCTAATGGGCTGTATATCTCAATAAAAAATTTAAAAATTTAATAAAAAATATGTAATTTAAGAAATAACAGTAAACTTCATAAGGAAAAAGTTTCTAATTTAAACAATACAGAAGTTTATAAAAGTTGGAAGTGAGTTTCTTCTATTTCAATCCTAACCACATCTCTAAAAAAGAGAATTCTTGAGAATTTCCTGGCAGTCCAGTGGTTAGGATTCCACGCTCTCACTGCCAAGGGCCCAGGTTCAATCCCTGGTCAGGGAACTAAGATCCCAGAAACCATGTGGCATGGCCAAAAAAAAAGAATTCTTATTAACGGTTTAATCATCCTTGGGGGAAGAAAAGGGAAAGTGTTAGTTGCTCAGTTGTGTCCAGCTCTTTGTGACCCCATGGACTGTAGCCCACCAGGCTCCTCTGTCCAATTATCTAGGCAAGAATACTGGGAGTAGCCACGCCCTTCTCCAGGGGACTCTTTCCTGCCCAGGGATCGAACCCAGGTCTCCTGCATTGCAGGCAGATTCCTTACCATCTGAGCCACCAGGGAAACTTAATAATCCTTAGTAACTATTTCAAATTCTTTTCAACACTAGCCAGACATTTACATTTACATATACATATATCTATGCTAATTTGTGGAGATAAAGGCTTCTTTTTTCCCTCCAAAGGGATTCATTTAATAGGGATATCTTTCCAAGTCATTGCCATAGTAGTTCATTTTTAATGGCCACACAATATTCCACAATGTTATTTAAATGGGCCCATAACGATGGGCCTTTAGGTTGGTTGGAACTTTTTCCATTATAAGCAATGCCGAAGTGTGCCTCCCTGTATAAATATTCTTGTGCTAGAAGTTTGGAAGTTAGACTCCCAGAAACAAAGTTGCTACTGCATGTGCATTGTAAAATTTGACAGACACTGCCAAATTGTCCTTCTCATCAAATCACGTACAAACCTCCACTCCCACCGGCAGTGCATGAGTGTGTCCCTTTCTACACACCCTACCCAGTAATTTGCCTCCTTCTGGAGGTCTGCAAAGAAGCAATCTGTCAGACAGCGGAAGAGGCAAATGAGAATCTGTGTACAATGAATACACCTGACACCTTGTTGAATCCCAGAGCTCATTCTGCTGATTGGGCTGCCTAAGGGGGGTCCCCCCTCTCTCTTGGCTCCATGGGGAGCCTAGGCGAGGAATGGTTGATGAGGGGCACTGGGGCACTCTCCTTTGCTTTGATTTAAAGTCTGCTCCTCAGTCCACTGCTATTCAGAGACGACATGCTCTGATGGCTGATAATATGCTCTATTTGTATTCTAGCTGGGTATAGTATTAGAGCCAAGTGTTTATTCATTTCCATCAGGCAAAGTCTGCAGGCACTGGGTGCTCACCTTGATCTTTAATTGTAATCACAAAATCAAAGTCCCACTGTCATCTCAAAGGCTCACTCAGACTCCCAACTTTAGAAGGTCTATTGGCCTTCATTCCAAGTGTGTAGGTCAGGTGGATGTCTGGGTTACAGGGCTCCCTTCCCATTGCCTTCTCCAGTGATTTAAAATAAAGTGCAAAGGAAGAGAAAGCCGTGCTCGCTGAAGCTCAGCACTTTTAAAGCCAATGATTTGCATTAACATTGATGCCCACTTTTGTTTTTAGGACCACTTAATAGACTTCATTTCTTAAACCAAAACCACAGATTAATCTCTCCAGACTGAGTCTTTGGAAGAGAATGCTCACAAATTTATTCAGAGGACTTCAAGCAGTAAAAATAATGTGCAGTTCATTTTAATGGGTAATAAGAGGCCCCAAGAAAAATGAATCTTTCTACATATGTAATAGATGCTTTCCAAAGGAGATTAATTTACTCCTTTATATTATTAAAGAGAAGAGCCTTTTGGGTTTTGTGAAACTGACATGGTTACAGTAAATAATCAAATAATGCAAAAAACTACAATGAACAAAGTTTAAAAAATAATCCATGAAATTATAAGAGAATAACGTTTACACTTTAATGAAGTACATTGCTAGAAACAGTCTGATTTTATATGGCCTATATTCTTGTAAACTGCTTTTTTCCACTCAAAACTATTGATTGCCATTTTCTTGTGTTTATTATTTGGACATTGAGAAACATTTTATCCTATGGCTTCATCACTATTTATTCAGTCAGTTCTGTAATAATTCCATAGCATATTTTGAAAATTTATTTCCTCACTGGGTAGCAGACATTGACTATGAAACATTAATATTTATCTTTGCTGACATGATAGGTGAAATGGCACAGATTTTAATTTGCTTAATTTTAAAAAGTTGAAGTGAAATTGGCACGAACATTACATAAGTTTCAGGTGTACAACATTATGATTTGATCGCCAGCAAAAGTCTAGTTGTCACCCATCACCATACAATTGCTCTCCTTCACCCGTTGCGTCCATCCATCAACTCCCTTCCTCTCTGGTAACCACCAATCTGTCCTCTGTGCCAGTGAGCTAGTTTTTGTTCTGCTTGATTAGTTTTTTAGATTCCACATATAAATAATATCATATGGTATTTGTCTTTCTCCATCTGACTTGTTTCACTTAGCATGATACTCTCAGGGGTCATCTGTGTTGTCACAAATGGCAAGATTTTCTTCTTTGTTATGGCTCTGTAGAGTAGCATTTCATTACACATACATTCACATCTTCTTTATCCCTTCACCCCTCAATGGACACCTAGGTTGTTCCCACATCTGGCCTGTGGTAAACAGTGTTGCAGTGAACATAAGGGCACATATGTCGTTTCCAATTAGTGTTTTCATATTCTTTGGATAAATACCCAGAAGTGGAATAGCTGGATCGTATGGTAGTTCTTTTTTCAGTTTTTCTGAGGAATCTCCATACTGGTATACATAGTGGTTGTATAAATTTACATTCCCACCAACAGTTGTTGAAGGCTCCCCTCTCTCCACATCCTCCCCAGCACTTGTTATTTCTTGTCTTTTTGATAATAGCCATTCTAACAGGTGTGAGATGATATCTTACTGTGATTTTGATTTGTGTTTCGCTGATGATTAGTGATGCTGAACATCTCGAATATCTTTGGAAAAATACCTGTGCAGATCCTCTACCCATTTTTAAATCAGGTTATTTATGTTATTTTGTTGTTGAGTTAAATTTGCATTTCCTTATCAGTGAAGTTTGACAGTTTTTCATACATTTAATGATCAGTTTGTATTGTGTTCATCAAAAAATATAGAATATTTATTTATGAAGAATAGTAACCATGTCACGTTTTGCATATGTTTCTCATTAGTTTTATAATTTTGTTTTTATTTTAATTAATTATATATTTGCATTCCCCTTTAAAAGTGAAAAATGCACTTTAAAAGGGGAAATTATACATGTTTCATAATGTTACCAAAACTCTGACTGGAGGAAACAAGGGGTAAGCGGTACCCTCCACTGAGGACGCAAAAGGATCCACTTGGCAGTTCCTCTGCCAAAGCCTCTAAAGATATTCTAACACTATTTGCTTATGCATTTCCCAAAAGTAAGGAAAGAAAACCCAGTTTCATTCCTTTTTTCAATGTTTCATAAATTGCTCAGAGCACTTAAGACTAGGGTTGTTTGGAGGGTGAGTAGTTAGTGGTTATAGCACCAGGTTATTGAAACTAAAACATAATTGAATGATTTCTCTTTTACTATCATTTGCTTTCTTCTTTTTTCCCTCAAAAGGCTTCATATCTAAAATCTATCTGAAGATCGAATGTGTGGTCCTTTGTATAAGGAATTGACCTAGATTTAGCTTTACTTGACAATAAGTGGTTAAAGACAAGGAATCAAGTCAGAAATAAAACAACCTTGGAAAACACTATCCCAGATTTTGATGTGCTGGCTTTATAGTACTTAATGGATAGAGGTGTCTGCATAGGAAATCTTTATTCAATTGGGCTCAAATTACTTTCAAAATTGTGGGGAAGATATGTTGCCTACTCAAAAGAATGCTCTGCTTTGAAGGATCTTAAGTCAAATTTCTAGAAACAAACAAATATTGTATAAATTTGGGGGACATTTACTATGAGACAGTGTTCATAGTAGTGGTTTACAAGAATATAGAGATCTATATATCTTAAAATTTTTTTAAATGAAGTATCATTGATTTGGACTTCCCTGGTGACTCAAATGGTAAAGAATCCACCTGCAATGTGGGAGGCTTGGGTTCAGTCCCTGGGTTAGGAAGATCCCCTGGGAGGACGGCAGGGCAACCCACTCCAGTATTCTTTCCTGGAGAATCCCCACGGACAGAGGAGCCTAGAGGGCTACACTTCATGAGGTCCCAAAGAATCGGACACAACTGAGTGACTAAGCACAACACAGCATAGTTGATTTACAATGTTGTGTTATTTTCTGGTGTACAGAAAAGTGATTCAGGTATATATACATACACATATATGTGTATGTGTGTGTGTGTGTGAATGGGTGCTGTGTGTGCGAAGTTGCTTCATAGTCTCCAACTCTGTGCGACCCTATGGACTGTAGCCCTCCAGCTCTCTGTCCACGGGATTTTCCAGGCAAGGATACTAGAGTGGGTTGCCATGCCCTCCTCCAGGGAAACTTCCCAATCGAGGGATGGAACCTGAGTCTCCTACATTGCAGGTGGATTCTTTACCATTGAGCCACCAGAGAAGTTATGTATATATATACATTTATATACATGTATACACACACACACACACACATTGTCTTCTTTACCTGTTCATCTGTTGATAGATATCTTGGCCATTATAGTGCTGCTATGAACATTGAGGTGCATGTGTCTTTTCTGACCAGAGTTTTCTTCTTTTCTGAATTATACCTAGAAGTGGGATTTCTGGATCATATGGTATGATATATAGACAGATAGATAGATCTTTATATCTATATCTATGCTTAATTTGTTTGATATAGTCTTTTTCCTTCTGAAATTGTTACTAAATTCCAAACTTAAAAGCATTCATGAAATTGAATTTTCTCTGCTTTCCTCCTGAAATTGTCTTCTTCCTCCCCTTGCCCCAGACTTGAAAGAGCAAACTGAGGAAACTGAAATTTGAGTGGTCTAGGAGTTTCAGGTCAGGAGAGGTATGATCCTCTGTGTAAATACCTCAACCTTTTGTCAAGAAGAAGCAGGAGAATATAAGGCATGAGAATCAGTGAAAGGGACTCCTCCTTCTGTCAATATCAAAGCAAGACTGTGCTCTTAATTCTTAATCTTACTGATGAGAAAAAAAACTAGTTTAAAAACATCACATTTATTTTTTTAAATAAGTAATTCATGCACACGGTAGAAAATTTGCCATGTATCAAATGATGTACACTGAAAGATTAGTCTCCTCTCCTTACTTGTACCACCCAGTTCCCCTACCAAGAGACAACCATCATTTTGTGTATCTGGAGATTTTCTATACAATTTCCATGCAATTACACATACACATATCTTCTCTGCACTACTTTCTCACAGAAGTGAAAACATACCAGAGCACCATCTTACTTCTTCACTGAAAGCCGTATCTTGGAGGCACATTATTCAATCCACTGTATTGATGTACCACATGGATTTAATCAGTTAAAAACAGTCTTTTGCTTTTACAAACCAAAGTAGCAATGAATCTTCTTAAATAGACATCATTTTGCACAAGTGTGTATACTTGTTGGGCAAATTATCAAGAAATAGAATTGCTAGGTCACAGGGTTCATGAATTTTTTAAGTTTGAAATATAATCAGTGTGTGACTAAGAACTACTTAGTAATTCTCCTTTAATAAGATCATCCTGAAGGGACCTCACATTTCCTTTGTGCAAGTTTCTCAATTAGGTGCAAACTACAAAACTCTGGAAAATATGGAAAAGGTTTAAGTAGGGCCCACCTGAGCTTCCCAAATGGCTCAGTGGAAAAGGATCTGCCTACAATCGCAGGAGAGGCAGATTCAATCCCTGGGTTGGGAAGGTCCCCTGGAGAAGGAAATGGCAACCCACTCCAGTATACCTCCCTGGCAAATCCCATGGACAGAGGAGCCTGGCAGGCTACAGTCCACGGGGATGCAAAAGAGTCGGACATGACTTAGTGACTAAAGAACAACAACAAGGCCCACCTGACCAAAGCAATGTCAAGGTAGACCACTGCTGCTGCTGCTGCTGCTAAGTCACTTCAGTCGTGTCCGACTCTGTGCGACCCCATAGACGGCAGCCCACCAGGCTCCCCCATCCCTGGGATTCTCCAGGCAAGAACACTGGAGTGGGTTGCCATTTCCTTCTCCAGTGCATGAAAGTGAAAAGTGAAAGTGAAGTCGCTCAGTCGTGTCTGACTCTTAGCGACCCCATGGACTGCAGCCCACCAGGCTCCTCCGTCCATGGGAGCTTCCAAGCAAGAGTACTAGAGTGGGGTGCCATTGCTTTCTCCGAGGTAGACCCACAGAGCCCTGCAAATCCTGATGGGCAATAGTCAGTGACCTTGGGGCTTATAGGGGCTGCCAAAGCTGCAAACTGTAGTAGGTGGTGCTGCCTGCTATTAATTAAGCTGACCCAGACGATGTTTTAGATGTTAGACCATTTTTGATCTACAAAAATTGCAGCCATCATTTTCATTTCATTAGCCGCTCAACTAATATTAAGTTTATTTTTTGGTATCTTTAAGGGAAATTCCTTAGCGAACTGGAGAAGGTTTCACAGGGAAGGTGGATTTTGGAGCCTGGGAAGCAGAAAGAGAGGATCGAGGGTCAGGAAAGTGGATAGGAACATCACAAATTAAGGGTATCAGAGACCCCTGGGAATGAGACTGTGTAGAAGATAAAAGTGTGACTCAAAGGACTGATGTCTCTTTTCTGTGAATTTTCATGAACTGAAGCAGATGCCCCAGGTCCCCTGCATGAAACAGAAAACTGTAGTGCAACAAAAATGATGAATCAGGGCAGCACTGGCTCCCATCTCTGCCCAAAGTACATGCATCTGGATCAGGGTTTTCACCTCACAACAGAAGCTCATGAGGGTTGAAATACTGGCTCATTTGGGGATTTAGTACTGAAAACTTCAGTCCAACATGGTGGTCAGTATCTGCTCTGCCAGCATAGACTTAAAAGTGGCCCTGAAGTTCATTATTTTAAATGGTTGCTAAGGGGATGATTATAGGGATTTTGCCACACTTGGAGCAGAGTCATCCCAGAGCACTGGGATAAATATATAGTGAAGGAAAGTGTGCTTCCTTTTAAAATTATAGATATGATATAACAATGTTAGAGAATTCAGCCACAGAGGGGGAAACCCCACCCTAACAAAACAGCTCTGAATATTTACACAGGTCTTCCAACTCCGTGACCATGTGCCTTCGTATTTTCACACAGTTGCAGTCACACGCTTTTCTCATTTTACATCTCAGCTTTGCTAATTATTGTTCAGAATGGTTGCATACTAGTCCCTGGAGTGGTTGTACTGTAATTTGCCTATTTAGTCCCCCATTTTCAAACATTTCAGGTTGCTTTCCAATTTCTTTCTTGCAGGGAAAAGCAAGCTTTAAATCTCATGGTCTGAAAAGAGTTTTCTGTCTGTATTTTAGTTTCTTCTAAGTAAGTGATCCTGCCAACTGACTTCCCTGTGTCAGCAGAGAAATCTATTTCTCTATTTTACTGGTATTTGAAGGGATAATGGGTTAGCAAAGCACTTAGCACAGTGCTGGGGAAATAATGAGTGCTATAGAAATGTGAACTCTGATGGTCATGAGTCAGTGTCTTTCAGAAAAGGTATCAGAAAAAGACCTGCAAATAAAAACATAGTTGGGAAGATGTTGGATTGCCTACAGAGAATTAGGATCAGTGAATGGGGAGGAGCCAATGGGAGGCTGGTGACAGAATCAGGGCCCATGTCATGCCAAAGGACTGTCTGATTTCTGGATATCTCTGCTGGTACTGCTGCCGCCAGTGACTCTAGACCTGGTTGCCAGCACCTCATCCCCAGGAAGAGTTCTAGATAGCCCTTGTGTTTTTGCTTCATCCGCTTAAGATTCAAAGATCTGAATGGGGAGACCCAGATAGCTGAGTCTAAGTCATGGGCATCTGTAGCAGAAGATAGGGCCCTGGCTTCTACCAAAGGTCTGGCAATGAAGAGAGTGCTCCCAAATGGAAGGCCGTCTGAGTGCAAGGGAACCAACTGGCAAATATCTTTCCCTGCTCACCCACAATATGGCTCCGTCAATAAAGGAGATGTCAACGCAACTCGTTGCTGGAAGATAGAGATGGGGTTGGGGTGAAAAATGGTACGTTCTTATGCAAAGTCACTAATAATTAGGAATTTTAAGTCATTCTCAAACATGAACAATACTGACTTAGGAAGCTAGGAAATAGACAAATTAAGAGAAATAGATTGCAATAGAATTACAAAATTCACTTAAAACACTCTGGTGATTGACCCATTGCTTTAGGATGAAGTCCAAAATCCTTTCCCTGACCCATAAGACCTAGAATGATCTACCCCTGCCTTTGTATAGCTAGATCCCTCTCTCTACCTTTTAACTCCACTTCTGGGCTTTCTTTTTGAGCCCTCATTTCTGGCTTGTCACGCTGCTCCTTCTGCCTGGAAGGATCCCCTTTCGGTCCAAACAGCTCCCACGCCATCTAACACTGTGCTTCTAATCTCAGCCGAATCATTCTCTGCTCTAGGCAAGCCTTCCCTAACCCTCAGAATAGGATGGGACCCTGATACATATGCACCCAGGGCAGCCTGTCCTTTGACTCACTTATTGTACTTGTTATACCTGTTAGGCTGTAAGTTCTGGGAGTGTGCAAACCTCATTCATTTAGCACTGTTTCTCCAGTCCCTAGGCTTATGGTAAAGAACCCGCCAGTGGTGCTCATGGTAAAGAACCCGCCTGCCGAGGCAGGAGACCGAAGAGATGAGGGTTAGATCCCTGGGTCAGGAAGATCCCCTGGAGGAGGGCATGGCAACCCACTCCAGTATTCTTGCCTGAAGAATCAGAGGAGCCTGATGGGCTACAGTTCATAGGGTCATGAAGAGCCGAACACAAGTTAGCAACTAAGCAAGCATGTGGCTAAAACAATGAGCAACTGAGCAAGTACCTAAAACAGTGCAGAAAGCTGACAATAAATATCTGAAGAATAAATTGAATGAGTAAATGTAAATGTTGTTTATGATTTCTTTAAACATAGGCGTAAACATACAGACTATATAATTTTTTTTAATATTTTGAAGGAATTTTAGATTTACAAAGATAGTGGAGAGTTCTTGTAAACCTTTTAACCAGCTTCCTTTAATGTTAACATCTGACATATCCATAGCACATTTATCGAAACTGAGAAATTACCATTGATACAATACTAGTAAGTGAACTACAGACTTTATCAGATTTCACCAGTTTTCCTTTTTTGGTTTCAGACTCCAATCCAGAATAACATCTTACATTTAATTAGTGTGTCTTCTTGGTCTCAGTCCAGAATTTTTCCCCCTTTTTTCTCTTGACTTTTATGGACTTGACACTTTTAAGCAATAGTGGTCAGCTATTTTGCCAAATGTCCCTTAATTTGGGTTTATCTCACATTTTATGATGATTTCTGGAGTTATGGATTTGCAGGAAGTATACCACAGAGGTGATGTACCTTTTTCACCTCATATTAGGGAGATACAAAACATTGATATGTCTTATTACAAAAATGTTAACCTTGGTCCCTTAGTTCAGTGGTGTCTCTGTAAAGTTACCATATGAATTTACAGTTTTTTCCTTCCCATTCAGGTAGAGACATGTCATTAAGTTGAACTCACATTCAAAGGGAGAGGAGTGAAGTTCTACCTCCCAGGGACAGAAGAATCAAATGATTTGTGGACACATGTTGACGTCACAGTCATTTATTTGGGGGGAGATACTTTGAGTCTATGCTACCATTCAGTTTTTTTTTTAAATTTCACCCACTAATTTTAGCATTGCTCAGGGATCTTACCTGCCCTGTAGCAATTATTATTGCGGTGTTCTGGTGTTCTTGGGCTCCCTTTTGTATAAAGAATGCAAATTCTTGTTCATAAACTCATTTGAAATTTAATTTTTTAATCAACTAAAGACGTTGTTCTTGTGGCAAAGAGTATTCATTTTGGAGGCATGAGTATTTTGAATGTTACATTTTTCCCCCCTTTTTAAGCCTTAATTTTGAAGTCAAACCACAATCCTTAATTTATAAGAAAAGGTCTCAATTTTAAGCCCAGATATTTCTTATGAAACTTAAGACAGGAGAGTTAAAAGAACCAGAAGAGGTGCTATCCACAAAATGGGATGATTAAATACTTTTAGGCAGAAATTAATAAGACATAGAGAAGCTTTTTAGCTATCAGTTTCATCAGCAAATGTTATAACTCCTGGAGTCTTAGATGCTGCTTAAAAGATGAAGCCCTTATCCTTCACTTATTTTCTCTCTGGCAGCATGAAGCACATTTCACAGTCAATTCTCTCAAGAGAGACAAAGATGGGGAGAGAATGGGGGAGCAGAAAACTATATAAATGGTAAAGCTCCTTCAAAGAGGAGAGATTGGTACTATTATTATTATTTCAACTGCTCAATACAAAAAAGCAAAAACTTGGCAACACAATATTGCCTTGTTTCTTGGAACAAAAGTGGGGAATAACTTTGTCTCCATCTGCTAGGGACACCGAAAACAGGCCGACTCTTTACTGAGTGTGTAATCTCCATGGGAAGTGGGATAGAATGAGGTGGAAGCCACACCAGAAAGAATCCTGAGTTTGACGTTTTAAAAAACAACAGGGGCTCTGGAAGAACTTCAAAATCAAGAGAAGAAAACCACAGTGTTGTCTGAACACTGAATTGGTATTGTTAGATATTCAGGGGATGAGAAACAGGCAGATAGGAAGTGATTCAAAGGATCAGGAGAAAGGTTATTCTGTGACTAAAAATTTTTTCTTTAAAAAGAAATCTTTTCATAACAAATACCTCCTAACAGGATTGTGGAACCTTGACTCTTGACTCTGGGCTGCACCCTGCGTTCCAGATGACTTGTAAAGCAATGATTTATTGGTCCCGGAGCCAGTGAGCTTGGGAGCAGTTCAATAAGACAGTGTGGTCTGTGGATCCTGAATCATTATTCTACCTGGCAACCTTATGACAGCTGCTGAATCCTGGAGGGGGCCAAGAGGAAATGATGTTGATTTATAGAGAGGTGAAATTGTTTGTCAATGAAAATATAATTGTGCTTCTTTCAGGCTCATACATCTATAGGAAACCAGATTATCCTGTACTGATCATTTAACATAGACGAAAATTTGGAAAAAGGAACATTGCTTTGCATTTTCTTAAGAACTTGTGCTTGTTGTTAAATATTTTACCACGGTTCTATTAATATACTTTTTATAAGACAATTGGTGCAACCTTCTCCTTTATAGTTTATAACCTTCTCTGAAATGGCAACAAATTAGTACCCTGTTGGTGAGTGTGATACACGATGTGTATATCATTTATCTTTAAAGGAATGGTTCTGTATTTCATAAATAACCATAATACCTCCATATATGTACATATGACAGGTGACATACATCATTTCATTTGTTCTTTATAACAATAGTATGTGTACGCACATTTTGAAAGATAGGGAAACTGAGACTCAGAGGCTTTAAGTAACTTGGATAAAGTTAACCAGATAATAACAGAGCTGGTAGCCAAAGACTAGAATGTGGCCCCTTGACCAGTCTTTCCACTGCACTGGCTCCTCTGGATAGAGAGTCTTGTCCCGCCAGCCTCCAATGACCCACTGAACAATAAAAGGAGTACATGCATTGCAAAGTTCAGCAGGATCAATCAAAAGCAATTTTATTTTCTCTACATTAAGCATCAAAAAATTAGAAGTCATCCAGGCTTGAATCTCAGATAGACCGATAATAAGTTATGATCAAATAGAGGCCTCTTAGGAAGATGCTCTCAGCTCTGGGTGACAGACACATGAATAGTAAAACCCCATCATAAAATTATTCTGCCCAGGAGGACTGGAGATGGGGTTGTTTGGAGAAAGTAGAAATGATGGGCCAATGGACTCCAGAGTCCAGAGGTTCAAAGCCAGAGCAGGAAGAGCCTTGTGTGAGGTTCAGAACTTGGGAGCAGATTTCAACTAGCAGAGAATGTAATTACCTGAGTTGGAAGTGGGCTGCAATTTACCTTCTCCAAGAGTGCACAGTCTTTGGTTACTAAAAAGGTGTTTGTATTCAGTACAGTAATTGGAGTTCAGTACAATAAATGGATTTTCTCATCCTTGTAGTGGACATTAAAATCTAAATGTTGTGGCTTGGACTACAATGTTTTTCAATCATACTATTAAAGATACACACACATATTCCAATGGTATATATTCTTGACCTTATATTCAGTAAATTAATGTTGGATAGAATACTTGATAAAGGTACCAGTTTCATTTGAATTAAGCTGGATATCTGAAGTTGCTTGTCAGATAATAATGACAAGATTTAAGCAATTCCAATCAGAAACAACCCTTATTAAAAATAAAGTTTGGTGGATAAAGTGAATGGTGTAACCAAACTGTAGTAATTATGTACACCTACATGTTCAGTGTTTGTAAACTAGTCTTCCAAGTACTTTCAAATGTACAAAGGAACTTGTATTTATTGAAGGCCTTTATCAAAGATGAACTCAAGATGCTGGTAAGGCACATGCCTTATTTAAAATGTGAATATTTAGTATTCCACATTAGTAAAGAAACTACAGCTTAGGGGTTAACTGAGTCCCAAGGGCCTAGCAATAATTCTGGGTTCTAAAATCAGTATCTCACCCAGTGCTGTGAGTTCACATAGCTTTTGCTTGTGGCCCCTGGTTTTAGATCCCCTCCCATAATGGAGTTACCATTTCCAGGGAGGTTGCCGGGGAGGTCCCTGAATGCCAATCCCTGGTTGGCTAACTCCCTGACTGGGCTTCCTTGGGAAACAGAGAGCAGAAGGAGACTAACACCTCTGCTAGGATTCATGGGGTGCTCAGATTCCCCTCTCCCCAAGACTAATGGAGCCTGGAACCATTCAACTCATTTCCGAGTCCTTGCTTTCTCTGCTTGCACAAAGCAGACTTTTAAACAGTTAAGGATGTAAGAAGTTACTGGAGGAAAATGTAACATTGAATATTTCTGAGAACTTAGAGTAGTTCTAAAGCAAGTCAGTGGATAAGACCATTTCACAGTAAAGAGAGAATGCATCCTGTAGTATTCATGATATTTCTCTCTGAGGCTTTCTTTTGAATCCTCATTATCAGAATTTATTGAACGTTCACAGTCAGTCCTAAGTGAGGGGCAGGGGAAGCCTTGGGACCTCTACTCAAAACTGAGGCCTGTGGTCTGCTTGCTGATTGGCAGTCCTGGGGATGTTCTCTGAAGAATTTTGCAGTGCCCTGTGGTGTGAGACCACTCACATCGTCAGCTTAAAATGCCAGTCAGGGCAAACAGAAGCCTGCACTACTGGTCTGGGTGCAACTGGAAGGAGGGGAAATGGGGCTCAAATGTAAATGCTCTCCTTAGATACAGTATTATTGGGAAAACTCCAGAAAAACTCATTTTCAACAGGGTTTTATGTGAAAGTTGTTTTCCCCTGCTTCCTGAGACCTGTCCAAATGAATTTCGGAAAACTTGGAGAGATATTTGCCTATCACCCTGATATAGGAGAACATCATTCGTCTTTTGCAGATAATGACAGCTAGCTGTGTTTCCAGTCGGCTCTGATTCCGCATTTTCTGCAGCATAAAGAAAAACATCTCATTCCTTTTATAGAAATGCAATCCCCTGAGGTTGGCTCTTAAAAGCTGTTTTCATCCATGGATGTTGCTGCTGCCAAATTCTTCAACTCTCAAACTACCATTATGCATTTTCTCTCGGACAGGGAATTTTAGGATCATCCCTCCTGACCCCATAATGAAGCCATTTATTTCTCCCTGAGTTGGAAGATTCATTTGTTTTTTTCCTAGTTTCTCCTTGGCAATTATCTCTATTGCTACCCAGAATCTGCCCAATCATTTTTGATAACATCCTGTGATTACAGCCAATTGGCTCATGTTGAAAGCTAAAGAAAAGTTAACCAGGCACAGAAATATCACTCTTGGATTAAAGAAGGCCAACTTTCAGTTGGCTGTGCTTGAGAGATTTTTGATGGGGAATGGTGGATGTTAACCTGATACTGAGTTCAGTTAAGAAAAAAAAGCGCCAGTGCTCAAAATAGGGCTGAGTACCATATGGTAGTTCCTTACAGCAGACCAAAGGACAAGATCAGCCTGCAAATGAGGTCAAAGAATGTCTTCCTGATTTTCAAATATTGTCCCAATTATTATACTAGGCAGCATTTCAGAAGATAAAGACTAGGGAATCTTAATCATGATGATGAAGATAATAATAATAGTAGCCACTGCTTATTTAGCTGAGTCAGTTGCATTTATTAACTCACTTTATTCTTTCCACACCCCTCAGAGGGAGGGAGGTTACGTTAATTTCTCAAGATCATCCAGCTCGTAAGTAGCAGAGTAAGGATTTGAACTTGGATCAGAATGCTTGAGTTATTGTATTCCCAGCCCTGTGCTTGGCATTGGCAGGGAATATGAGAGTTAACAGTCTGGTTTGAAATAGAAAATACACCAGGAATTCTTAGAGGGCAATGACCATCACTTACAATTACATGTCTCAGTACTTAATCTTCTGTAACTAGCCAATAATTTTTTTATATTAGATTGTCCCTGTTCAAATTACTAGTGTGGTTTCTGTCTCCCAATTGGACCGATGCCAAGAGACATACACACCCACAGGAGCCCAGAGATGATGAGAAGAATTA
Organism: Bos indicus x Bos taurus; assembly: GCF_003369695.1. NCBI lineage: Eukaryota > Metazoa > Chordata > Mammalia > Artiodactyla > Bovidae > Bos > Bos indicus x Bos taurus. The sequence goes on along the minus strand of NC_040090.1, from coordinate 21,379,981 downwards.
AGAAGGCAATATTTGAAGCTTGGAGCCACTGCTCTTTAGCTGTAAAACCTCAGGCAAGTCACTTACCCTCTCAGCCTGTTTCCTCAATCGAAATGTATGAATGAAATACCTACCTCAGAGGAATGTTGGCCAAAAAAGTGAAATCGTGTGAGCAGTGGTTTGCACACAAAAAGGTCTCCTGTAACAATGAGAAAACAACATCAAGAGTGATAAAAAGGCTTAGAAACCATGCTATTAAAATTCGAGTTGATTACAAATGAGGCATACCATCACCCCCAGTTGTTTTCAGTACAAATCTTTGCTTTCAGGCTGGTTTTTGGACCTGCGAATCTGCCTATTATTTCAACGCCTCTGTGTCTCCTTTGACAATGCTAAAAACCATGTGATGGGCTGCTTTATCACTGTGATATGATGTTGTGAGTGCTTCATTTTTCTGACCAGATGATACATTTCTGAAGGAAGGAAGTGACAAAATTTATTTCTTGGTTCTTAGCTCTCATTTCCCCCCCATTTTTACAAATTGAATTATTGTTGATTTACAATATGTGTTAGTTTTATGTGTACAGCACAGTGATTCAGGGTTTTTTTGCAAATTATATTCCATTATAGGTTATTACAAGATGTTGGGCATAATTCCCTATTTTTTTTTTTTTTTTGAAGGTTGCTCAGTCGTGTCTGACTCTTTGTGACCCCATGGACTATACAGTCCATGGAATTCCCCAGGCCAGAATACTGGAGTGGGTAGCCTTTCCCTTCTCCAAGGGATCTTCCCAAGCCAGGGATCAAACCCAGGTCTCCTGCATTGCAGGCGGATTCTTTACCAGCTAAGGCATAAAGGAAGCCCATAATTCCCTATGCTATACAGTAAATCCTCATTGGGTCAGTTATAATGCCTTGTGCACACCAATTCACATGCAGTGAATGATTTTTAATAGTTTGCTTTTCTGTTTAAGGGTCTCTTTCTCAAATATCTTTCCCATTGTGGTGCAACACTGACTAAATTCCACCATTTTTGTGTTTTTGGATAAATACTACTCCCTTTAGATATTCTTTTAAGAATAGATTTATTCCAGGAAATTATCTGAAGGTCCAGGGTCTAAGACTCTGCACTCCCAGTGCAGGGCACCCAGGTTCTATCCCTGGTCAGGGAACTAGATCTCACAGGCCACAAGGAAGCGTTTGAATGCTGCAACTAAAAGATCCTGATGCTTCAAACAGATACCAAAGATCCTGAGTGCTGCAACTAAGACCCAGTGTGGCCAAATAAATAAATAATAAATATTTTTAATGGATTTATTCCTCTAAGATCCAACATGTGAAGATGTTATTATCATTCATTTGTTGCTGTTGTTTTTCAGTTGCTAAGTCACATCTGACTGTTTGCGACCCCATGGACTGCAGCACACCAGGCTTCCCTATCCTTCACTGTCTCCTGGAGTTTGCTCAGACTCGTGTCCATTGAGTCGGTGATGCCATCCAACCATCTCATCCTCTGTTGTCCCCTTCTCCTCCTGCCTTCAATCTTTCCCAGCATCAGGGTCTTTTCCAATGAGTCAGTTCTTTGCATCAGGTGGCCAAAGTATTGGGGCTTCAGCTTCAGCATTGGTCCTTCCAATGAATATTCAGGACCAATTTCCTTTAGGATTGACTGGTTTTATTATTCATATCTTAGAGTAAATTAATACGATCTATCAGGTAATTTAGGAATAGGGAATGAGCAGATAGCAGGAACCATGTGAAGAGAAAGACTGCTGAAAGTTAGGGGAGGAAGGTAGGAAGGAAGGAGTAAGTGAACAACAGCCTAGTTTTCTGGTTCTGATCAGAGCTGGCGCTGTGCATTTGTTATTGTTCAGTTGCTCAGTTGTATTCAACTCTCTGCAACCGCATGAACTGCAGCACGCCAGGCCTCCCTGTCCCTCACCATCTCCTGGAGTTTGCCCAAGTTCATGTTCATTGCATTGGTGATACCGTCCAGCCATCTCATCCTCTGACACCTTTTCTCCTTCTGCCCTCAATCTTTCCCAGCATCAGGGACTTTTCCAATGAGTCGTCTGATCTCATCAGATGACCAAAATACTGGAGCTTCAGCTACAGCACCAGTCCTTCCAGTGAATATTCAGGGTTGATCTCCTTTAAGATTGACCGGTTTGATCTCCTTGCTGTCCAAGGGACTTTTAGGAGTCTTCTCCTGCACCAGTTTGAAGGCATCAATCACTACTTCCACCTTTTCCTCTTCTGTTTGCCATGCAGTAATGGGGCTGGATGCCATGATCTTCGTTTTTTAATATTTAGCCTTAAACCGGCTCTTTCACTCTCCTCCTTCACCCTCATCAAGAGGCTCTTTAGTTCCTCTTCACTTTCTGCCATTTGCTGCACATTGGATACGCACAAAAAAATATTCTCTTATTTTGCATATCCAGTCATTGGAGCAGAAAACAATCCACGGATTTGGAGATGATATGTTACAGTTTAAGTCAGACTTTGTAATTAGCTAGGTCTAGGTTGGAGATTTGGAGAAGGCAATGGCACCCCACTCCAGTACTCTTGCCTGGAAAATCCCATGGATGGAGGAGCCTGGTAGGCTGCAGTCCATGGGGTCGATAGGAGTCCGACATGACTGAGTGACTTCACTTTCACTTTTCATTTTCATGCACTGGAGAAGGAAATGGCAACCCACTCCAGTGTTCTTGCCTGGAGAATCCCAGGGACGGGGAAGTCTGGTGGGCTGCTGTCTACGGGGCCGCACAGAGTTGGACACGACTGAAGTGACTTAGCAGGTTGGAGATTCACCTCTGTTATTGACTAGCTGTATGATGTTAGGTAAATAATTTTACCTCTCTGATCCTCAGTTTCCTCATCTATGAAATGCAAAGGGTGATGTTACCTATGTAGAAAATACCAGTTAGGATTTAAAGAGATAATGCATGTGTGTGTTTAGCACAGAACCTAGCATACAGTTAATGCCAATAACTATTGTTGTTAATGTTACATATCACCCAGAGTCAGGCTAATGGAAAAAAGTTATCTCATTGTGGTATTACGAATCCAATTACAACCACAGGATAAAAACTACAGTGGTCAGCCTAGAATGGTGGTATTAGGTGTGGAACATTTCCCTAGAAATCTTAAGTCACTAAAACATTTTTTTTAATGTTATTGAAATATGGTTGATTTACAATGTTGTGTTAATTTCTTTTGTACAGCAAAAAGATTCAATTATATATGTGTGTGTATGTGCATTCTTTTTTCATATTCTTTGCCATTGTGGTTTGTCAGGGGATATTAAATAGAATTTTTTGTGCTGTACAGTAGGGACAGTGCTTATTCTTCATCCATCTTATATGTAATGCTTGCCTCTGTTAATCCCAGACTCCCAATCCTGCCCTCCCCTCCCAGCCACACTCTTGGCAACCACAAGTCTGTTCTATATGTCTGTGAGTCTGCTTTTGTCTCATAGATACAGTGATTTGCATCATATTTTGATGCAACATGGAAGTGACATCATGGTATTTGTCTTTCTCTTTCTAAGTCACTAAATTCTAAATTTGGAAAATTTAGAATTTAATGGAAAGTTGATAAGGTAGCATAGTGAATTTCCATGTATCTTTTAACAGTGTCTCCTAATGGTAACACACTAAGACTGTTTTTAAATGTGGGTTTAGGTATAACAGAATTCTCAGGCTAATAAATCTGGCTCTTTTCTCTTGCTCATGTCCCTTTCTAGTGTTTGTCTACAGATACCTAGTGTGGTAGAGGGAACGGTTATTCTCAGGTCTTCACTGCAGAGAATATTTTCAGCAGTCACAGCCTTGTCATGGCCGCATTGGTTCTCAATCCCTCTACACACCTGATACCAAGACCCCACCCCCGCAATCACAATTTTATCATCTGAGTTGGTGCCCAGCACCAGTTTGTTTCTTTTAAGTCCCTAAGATAGTTGTGACATGCAGCCATGTTTAAGAACCACTGCTTCAGGGTATATTTTGAAATTCTCAATATGTAGTTTCACACCCAGGTTCTCTTTCTGCATCAGGCTGTTTCAATGAGCCCATTCATTGCCGCATGCAGCGCTGATGGCCCTGTCATTGCAAAGACTGGTAACTGTAGTATCACCTGCACTATATGAAACCTTCAAGTAATGCTGCAAAAGTTGAAAAACAGGAAACGCAGTCCCTTTGGAAATTGACACCCTCTTGGAAGAAGAGGGAACTGCAGTGTGAAAAAGGAGCTCAGCGAGGAAGCATGTGGGTACATTTATTCTATAAACTACCAATTATATTACTATATATATTTAAATTCAGTGTAGTCAAGGTTGACCTCACTGCCTGATTCACCTGTGCACTCTGGCTTGCCACTTCCTGGAGGAAATACTTCTGGGGGGGAACAAAGGGCAGTTGATTGTCTCAGTCATGCAGAGACACCTCCCACCTGTTCACATACCTGCCCAGGTGAGAGGATGTGGTTTAGAAAAAGAACTAATGGTTAAGGTCATGCACTCCTTTTACACAGCGTGCGAAAGCAACCCAAAGGAAGACTCGTAGGAATGTGTGCGCATGCGTCAAATCAGTGGCTTATTGGAATCTGATCTTTCCTTTTTTTAACTAGGAGCTAAACGGAGGTGGATTTGGGTGTTTAACTCATTTCACACCTCCTGCCTTTTTTTTTTCCCTTCAGATCTACACAAATATACATGGGTATTATGCATATTAGGTATACATGTGTATTATGTAAACCTATCTATATTTATATATATACCTACTGTGGCTCACAAATCAAAATCAAAATAGTGAATAATGATACTTGTTTAGTGATTACCATTTTCTGAGCATATTTTATGCCCTAGGGTCTTTACACACATTTAGTTCTCACAATAATCCCATGAAATAGTTACTATCTCCATTTTATAGATTTGAAACTTCCCAAGACCACCAGAGGAGGAGTTATTTAAACTTAGGTCTATTTTACAAACTTTCCCCTTTTT